>NC_080066.1:173061710-173208710 GCF_949987535.1 Balaenoptera acutorostrata
CTTTTCCCCAATAATTGATATGTTTCTTTATATTGCTCTGACCCTATTTTGAGAAAAAACATTCTGCTAATAGTTAAAGAGGATTTTAACCAAAGTTGGAAGAATAGCCTTCAAATTCAATTCAACATTCCTGCAAAATGGTATGATTTCAGTAAGAGCATTGATGAGTATAAAAACATAATATAATAGGTAGAGAATCTGTCAGATCTGATTGAGGGAAATGTCACATCATTTCAGGTACTCAACACAGAGCAAAACAACAAGCTTTGTAATAAAGTAGCCCTTGGGATGTATGATGGCCTACCACTCCGCAATGCTTCCAATGGTAGCGTTGTAGAATCAGAAGTAGATAATTTCATTGAGTCCTATTGATTCATCAGCATATACAGGAAGCAAAGGTCACACACAGCATTGACAGAACCGGTATTAAAAGCCAGGTTTTTCTCCTTGCAACTTTGTAAGCCGGTTTAACAGACAGGTACTCAGCATATAGGTGAGCTGACACTGAAATGTGGTCTCTGAATATCCAGGTCCCTTGGGAGGCTGTTCAAGGATCCACGTTAGGCCCAAATTCATGTTTTTGTTGGTTAACTTCGTAGAAGACTGGCTAGTATTATAACTTAATTTCTCATCACTTGAATTCAGGAATACTGGTAATGATCTAGCTTTCTCAAGTGTGTTTTATTTAAAATACACTTGGGGGAGGAAGTAACAATCTCCCACTCACCAAGGCCCAAACTCCTCACCCACAGAGGGGTCACACGGCCTCCATGTCTCCGCTGTCCCTGGCATGTCCTATCTGTCTCAGGCAATGACTTCTCCACCCAGGGGATCTACAGTTCAGGTCTCATACTCAGGTAACCTACTCTTCACAGGCAGAAGTTTCTCTTTTTATAAGCACACAGCAAAGAGAAGGGCACTAATTCCCCTGGCCATCCTTCACAGCCTTGAGGGCAGAGCTTGAACAAGTGTAATGACAGCTCTCATGTCATGGGCTGATATGTCTCCAGCATTGGGCTCTGTCATTTAACTCTCACAATAACCCCCAAAGGCAGCCATCACTTTTCCCATTTTATACAACAGGAAAGAGCCTCAGGTTAAATAAATTTCCCAAGTTCACAGAGCTAGTAAATAACAGAATAGTCCGATCTTTAGGACTCAAGAGTATGCTTTCCCATTGTGCTATGGCTCCTCAGAAACGTCTGGGAAGCCCTCTCTCACATCTAACCTCCACCACTAACACTGTTTAGTCTCGGACCCGTATCCGGAGCCAGGGGCAAAGGTTAGCCACTAATTTCCGTAAACTGGGAAAGTAACTTGGTTGCTTCTAAGTGGCTCTTTGGTTGAAAAGTGTGTTCATGAAAGCTTTTAAACTTCTGTTTAAAAGTTTGTTCATCATTAAAGAAATAATTCTGCTCTGTGATACCTTAATTAGTTGCTACTGGCATCAACTGTGTTATTAAATTATGAAGAGATGCCTAACGGTCTCTGTTCAGACTAGAAGCCAGGAACTAAAGCTCTAGTCTAGCTCTATTTTATAGCTTGTTATAAAAACAGACACAAAAATGCTAATAGGTAGGGACTTTCTTATAGGGGGTGACAAAAATAATCTAAAATTGGATTATTGTGATGGTTTCATCATTCTGTGAATATACTAAATCATTAAATTGTAGACTTCAAACTGGTGAATTTTATAGTACGTTAATTACATCTTAATAAATATGTTTAAAAAAACACAGAGATTTGATTGCTCAAGTTTCACTTATCTAAGAAGAAAATAATTAAGGGATATTAATTTTACCATGTTATTCTTCTTCTGTATTTACTCCAAATGTCAATTTGCCTAATTCCTATTTCTGAAGTATTAAATACAGAAGTAAACACAAACTTTATGCAAACCGTGTAAACATCTACGTTTATAAGTAAAATCAGGCAATGATCCCTCTTCCAAGGGATTCATGACGTGGGCCTACTTTAAATAAGGCTCATATGAGACACACACATACACACAGAAAACTCATGACAATCCACAAAGTCACTTTTTGGAACCCTATTCCGTACTCTTAGCAGGAGTTACAAATACACTTTAACAACTCCTCCCATCAGGAATGTAAGAACTACGTACCTTGTGACAAGGAACCACGCAAGTTGACTGAAGTCTGGAGAGGGTCTCATATATGTCTTAATATGTGGCATGGCATTGCTGCGGCCTGACGTGTCGGCTGACCATTTGCTAGTGACGGGAAAGACACACATCACTAATTAGAAAATATAAATTGGTCATAGTCCTAGTATGAGGAAACTGTCTCAAAAGCAAAATCCTATCATCTAAAAAACAGTGAGTACCTCGTTCTCTGTGATATGACCTGTGATATCTCCTTAAACTGTATTCAGCTAAGAGCACAACACATGTTCATTTTAGAATGTAGGTACGTAGAAGAAAAACTTACCACCACCTACAAAAAGCACTGTAACCTTTCGTATGGCCTTCCCATCTTGTTATGAATACACATACATATCATTTCTATTGTGCTTTTAACCGCATGTATGCACATCTGGTCTCCTTGAAAGCAGGAACTGTGCTCCCGGAGCACGTTACTGAGTACAAGAGGCTCACCAAATGCTTGTTGAAAGAATAAAATACAAAATGGGAAAAACACAAACAGTATGAATATCAAAATGGAATGTTGAAAGGCAGGGGAATAATTCAGAAATATTCCAGTCAAATGCTGATATTCATATATCTGAGTTTGGTTTCTAAGTTTCCAACATTTTTAGGACTAAGGTTCCATGGGAAAAAAAATGACCTATATTATGAAGCAACAATCCTTACTTATGAATATAAGAGGATGGTCCCTCAAGAAAACAGATTGTCTGCAAGAGTAAAATCAGGATTAGGTAGATTCGTTATTAGATTGTTACATTCACTTGTGTGAAGACAATAGTGAAAGGAGTTCAATTTTTAAAAATGTCCTCTGCAAAACCAAACATCTCCAAAGAAAGCATTAAAGAAAGGCTCCAGGATGAATGGCATACTCAATTAGACTGAAAGCTTTTTTTTTTTTTGGCCTCACTGCACTGCAAGTGGGATCTTAGTTCCCCGACCAGGGACTGAACCCGGGCCCTCGGCAGTGAAAGTGTGGAGTCCTAACCACTGGACTGCCAGGGAACTCCCAGACTAAAAGCTACAAAAATGTAATCTGCCTTCGTTTCTGGCGTCCAGCAAAATGAATGCTTGTTGAAGCAAGTATGAAACTAGAACTGGCCTAGAACACGCAGGATGTGCAGCCACTGCAGCCAGAAGAGGATGTGGGACACCCCGCTCACCTGAACACTCGGCCATTTGCTGACTGTTACAACAAGCCAAAGGCCACCCCGTGCCCTGGAGAGAGTGGCGTGGATTCTTCCCTCGGTAAGCCTGTGGTTTCACAGCGTATGAATGTGTAGACAGAAGGATGACATATTTTGGAAATATGGACGAAAACGCTGCTTATGTAAATTCGAAACTTCACAACATGTTCTTTTATTTACCTTTCTCTCTGTATGCCAATATTTGACTCTTTGGTATTAAAAACCATTTCCAAGAAATGTTTAGAACCTTGTTTTAAATGATTTCTATCACTAACATATGCAGATAAAAAATATAGCTATATTATATAAGGTTCTTTTTTAAAAAAAAATCAGACTGACAAATAACATTATTTTACCCTAAAGAAGCAAAGGCAGCATTCTAAACCTATTACTTACTGAAAATAGGAATGGAGCCAATTCTGTTTCTCCGCCGTCTGGATGCTATAGGGAAGAGAGCCCCCAGCTTTCAAAATAAGAAAAATAAAATAAACAAATGAAAATTACTGACTATAATTTGAGGATCCTTCGTTAAGAAGAAAATCTACAGCAAACAGTTGGAAGGTAAAAGAAAACCACTACTTATTTCATCTTATGGAATAGTTCTTTGAAAGAAAATGGCTAAACAAACCTGCATTGGGTTTGCTCTCTCAGTGGGGTTTCCTTTCTTAGGTATGCATGTCAAATAGTAAATGTTTACTATCTGAATAGAAAAAGGTATTTAATCACTGGGGTGGCAGTGGTGGTGGAAATTTAACATCTATAATAGCACAGATCTGAAATGTTAGGAAAGACCAGAGAATGAATCTCTGCCCATCCTGCTGTCCTCATGCAGGTGAAACACCCTTAGCCACATTTTTCAAGATGAGGTCTGGTGCACCTGTTTTTTCCCCAAGACCAGGACACTTGGGGGAGGGCACACTAGGATAAAAACTTGGTTCTCCTGCCTCCTTCACCTTTTACACTGATATTTCCAAATAGACTTTGTCCTAGCTACACAGATTCTTACAAATGAAATAAAAGGATCACTAAATTAAAGTGTTCAGTAAACAGTTACATTTTTAAAAAGGAATTTTAAAAGCCATAGTCCTACAAAAAGAACAAAGACACAGTTCCAAGTGGAAACACAATTAGAAGCCAATTTTTGTTCCTCTTTGAAAGGAAGAAAGTTCACTGTAGATTCATCAGTGACTTTCCAAACACGTTAGAACTTCTCCATAATAATCTATATCCAAAGAGGGCTTTAAATTTCTGACATATCGAATAAGGCATGTTGTATCTCCCACTACAAATTAACTAAGAACATAGCTGAGGTTTCAAGGACCAGTTACACAATAGCTTTATTGAAAATACCAAGTTCTTCCCTACTAAAAAACATGCTTTGAATGGATCTAGCCTATCAGAAGTACAGAAAGGAGGAAAAAAAAAAAAAAAAAAGCAGCCAAACAAACCAGAAAATCACCATGTCCCTGAGTCTCAGTGAAGTAATTTTAGCTTGCCGTTAAAAAGCAACAAATGGGCTAATACACTCCAAACCCTACTGAGATTTTCCTGGCAGGGTCACATGTAGTTTGATAAGCAATGAATGGACTAAGCTGGTCTAATTCAGAGAACTCTGCTTCCAGCCATAAGCAAATGCCAATCAGACTTCCCCTTTTTCCAAGGCATTACCCTGTTTGGGTTTCTGGATAATACCTCCTTAATGCACTATCTGGGGGGTTGCTGAATTCTAAATAAGTTTAGTGCCTAGCACTGACATAAGGGAAATAGAGGACAAGACGGAAAGATGTCTACAAAACAGTCCTAGGATTTACAGATGAAGCTCTTGCAAGATGAGATATATCAACTGGGTTATACCAAAGGTTTCATCTCAGTATTCAGCGTAAGTTCCGGACCTTCAATATTATCTGTATCTGGGATTTAAATCTGGAAGAACCACACAGTACTTTGGGCAGGGGGGATGCGGGGAGAGAGAGGTCGGAGAAAGGTATGACACACAGCTGTAGGGGAAGCTGGTTTTATCCGGACGTCTTGTCTGGACAACCAATCTGCTGGTGGCAGAAGTGAGAACAATCTTACTGGTAAAAATATCAATCACTCAGAGCATTATTGTGAGGATTAAACAACACACAAACTGCCCAACTGCATGGGATCATCTTTGGACCACAGCACTGCTCAATATTACCTACTTTCATGATCCTTATCTAGTTAAGAGAGAATAATCTCTAAATTTCTAACCAACACTTTTCTGGTCTCAAGGAGGAAGGCATTTTTATTACTTGTTTTAAAAAGTTTACCAGGGCCATGTATAACTGAATCACTTTGCTCTACACCTGAAACTAACACAACATTGTAAATCAACTATATCCCAGTAAAATTAAAAAAGAAAAAGTTTACCAGGGCATTTATGAAATACACACACACAAAAAATACAATCGGGACAGTTTCCCCAACAATTACCTGGATATCCTTCTAAGCTGGTTCGCACGTTTTCCACTGAAGGATATATCTAAAAAAAAAAAAAAAAAACACTTGGAATGTACCACGTTGAAGAACTATTTGTTAAAAGGAATGAAGATTCGTTTTTAAGAAAATGAAAATCTCAAGTAGAAATACCTAAAGACTTAGAAAATGTACTTTAAATTTTAAACAAGTTCCTATCTTCCTGAAAAAAATTAAACTTCTAGTAATTAAACTACAGAAAGCATTTACAGTCAATGAAAGAAAATTACATTTCCATTTGAGTATTTTTTTTCCCTCTGAAATGACAAATTAACACAGAATTGAATGCAAAATTATTAATTCAAAGGTCTCTAAATTAATAATGCTTGTAATTCTGCTGGCAATGATTTATCAAGTATTTTTTCCCTTGGCTTGACAACCTGAAGGAAGGAATGGAGAATTCGCCGTCTAGTCTGTGGCTGAGATGGAGCTCTGAACAAACCAGCAAGCTCCCAGCACCAAATGATATTAGGGCCACTTGATTACAAATGACTAAGCTAACGTACTGCTGTTTCCATCCCCAAACCACGGAATGAAACATCTCTCTATGACAAAGAGGACTTACTTGTTTCTTCTCCTGGACCAGAGGATTAGAACGGTGACCTCAAGGAGAAGCACTCACCAGATGGAGAGGAACAGCACTTCCTGGGGTCCTGCTTTCCTTGCCCGGTGTCACCAAGCTCTCTTTAAACTCAGAACACAACCATTTTGATTCATCGGCCCCCATGGAGCCAATGCTTGAGAACTGACCTACTATAGGCCAGGACTCTGCTTTAGGTATGGATGAGGCATGCTCTTTCAGAAGCTGTGAGAGAATAAAAACGAATGCTACTGTCACTCCAAACACGTGAACAGAAATGCTGTGACAACTCAGAACACGGTTTTCCGCCCTTGGAATGCCTCGTTCACAAGGAAAGGCTGAAAATATTAGCGACCAAGTTCATACCCATGGGTAGTTTTTTTTTCCTTCTTTGGGAAATATTTTTAAATACTGAAGATATTTTATTTTAATGGAGTAAGTGGACACAAGTATTCTTCTTCCAAAATTCTTTGATTTGTACTAAAAGCAAAAAGAGATTAAAAAAATAAAAAGAAGACCCATTTTAGTAGCGATGTCAGATAAAGCACCAACCTGCCACACGAAATTAGATTTCTGCCTTGAAGTTGCAATGGTTTAACATACCTAAACAATACTAGGAGGTCAAGCTATTGTATATTTTGACTCGTATCATTTGAAAGAGGTTTAACTCTTGGGATCTAGGCAGCTGTGACGCTCTGTAAATAAAAGGGAATATATTTACATTTAGATACATACTACCATAAGCACTGCAGAAGACTGACCTGCATTTCCTGCTTTGTCTGATATTTATGCAAAGCTGCAGAAACAATTCAGAAAATACTGGGAAATTTTATCCATTTAAACACGTACCGAAGGTCTTCCTAGAGGCTGGAGATGGCAACAACAAAAAAAAGCCTCAGTTCCTGCCCCAGGGGAGCTCATATTCTGATGGATGTATTGTTTATTTTATACGTACTATTTTCCTTACCACAGAGTAGGCATTAATATTTATAAACGCACTTCCCCAAAGAGCCCAAATAGTTCTCAACTTCCACCCTGGGTGCAGCATGGCATAGGAAACGGGACTGAGCCAACAACAGGACTCGGCTTCTATTTTGGGCTATTCTGGGCTCAGTCCTTGATCAGGTACATGGCCCTAGCCAAGGCCCTGGGCTTCTCTTTACACCTCAGTGGAACAGACGTCTGATCACCCATCTTCCTTGGAACGCAGCTATGATGCAACACGGGTTCCTGACAGTGGAAAGTGGCCGCAAACTCTAAGATGCTACTCCGCTTCCAGTAAGACTGGGATGCTGCACGATATGGGCCATCACCGGGCCGTTCTGAAACACCGGCCCACAGGCTAATACACACCAGTGCTTACCCAACACTCAGCACGTGCCTTGCATTCATTTCCTCATTTAATCCTTACGCAATTCTGTGAGGGAAGTACTGTTGTTATGCCCATTTTATGGATGTCAAGAGGGGTTAAGGAGCAAGTCAAGGTCACATGGCTTGTAACCAGGTCAGGATCTGGCCCCCGGTGTGGGTATCCGCCCACAAAGCTGTGCACTTAGCCAGTATGTGGGACCCTCTCCTCCCCAGGTCAAGACAGAAAGATGGTGGCTTCGAGACCTTGCCCGCTTTCAGCTGTGGTCTCACTTACAAAAGGAAATTAAAGTGAAAAGTTGTCATTGGCCGGGCGGAATTCTCACACAACATAAATAATTTATGGAAAAAGAGGGGCTTTTAAGAAAGCCCCTTTAAGGAATTTACTAAGGTCGATAAACTGACTCCTAGAGAGAGGTGGAGAAAACTTTAAGCTTTAACTTGCTGGTTGTTTAGTTTTGTTAAAGACCTTTCTTGGCTTATTTTCATACCAGCAGCAAATGTCATTGTCATAATTACAGTTCTCAGGGCAATGGTTTAGCAAACAAAACACATCATAGCTCAGCTGTAGTCTTCACTCAACACTATTTTCTGCTCTGTGTTGAATTTGTGTTAAAAATCCTTGATGTGCTGATCAAAAGCTATAATACTTATATGAATAAAAAATCTCTAACTGGGCTTCCCTGGTGGCGCAGTGGTTGAGAGTCTGCCTGCCAATGCAGGGGACACGGGTTCGAGCCCTGGTCTGGGAAGATCCCGCATGCTGCGGAGCAGCTGGGCCCGTGAGCCACAACTACTGAGCCTGCGCGTCTGGAGCCTGTGCTCCACAACAAGAGAGGCCACGACAGTGAGAGGCCCACGCACTGCGATGAGGAGTGGCCCCCGCTTGCCGCAACTGGAGAAAGCCTTCGCGCGGAAACGAAGACCCAACACAGCCATAAATAAATAAATAAAAAATTAAAAAAACCCCAGAAAACTCTATCTTTATTACAAGAAATAAAAAAACTAAAAATCCTCCACGTACTTTTGCCATGTAGAATCGTTAACTCTACACCTATAAATGAGGCAAAATGTTAAAATACAAGTAATTACTGGAAACTATAATTAGACAATCAATTATCAAGTGCCTCCTATTTGCCCAGAATTGTGCTAGAGATACTATGAAGCTGCCTTCAAAATATACCAATTATAAATGAAAAAGGACAGAACATACATTAAATTTTTAAAAAATGGTAAAATAGTAAAAATTCTGTTACCTTCCTAAGCCTAAAATGTCCCCAGTTATCTTTTTGATTTCCTTGAAAACGTCCCGGGGTTGAGCCAATAAGGTAAACACTAAAAAGATATAAAGCACAAGTTACAGAACATAGTGATTTGTGGACTCCCCAAATCACAAAATATGCATGAAAACTAACATTAAGCAAGAAATATTCTAAGAGCCAACCCACTTTCTTGAGATGCCTCTTCAGAGGAGTAACTGACACTTAAAATCATTTTTGAGCACATCAAGTAATGGTGGGACACCCACGGGGTATAAGGTACCAGGCAAAGAGCTCAGCAATTTTAAGAGAAAGCTCTCCGGCTGGGATGGGAGGGGTGGGGTGGTGGCACTCAGGTGAGGGGCAAGATCTCCCGGCCTCCACTTCAGTGCCTGAGGACCAGGAGGTGCAGACAGTGACAGGCCCTGCTCTCATCACGTCCCGAAGGACAGCCATCTCCTGCCGGGCCCCTGTGTTCCAGACCTCACATGGTGTTCAAGGTAAGCACCCCAAGTTGCTAAGAGGCCACGTACTTTGTTTCTGAGAGGTCGTGCTCCTGGATGGTATCTATCCACTCCTTGAGGGGAGCGGCGTTATAAGCCATCAAGTAGCTGGATGAGGTCAGCTTTAAAGTGTGTGGTTGATTCTCCAGATCTGTGGGTCCCATGGACTATTCGTGGGTACAAGGGGCTCAACCATATTCTGGAATGGAAAAAAATATATAACCTTTAACAGTCAGAAGCACAGCTGATCACAGTGGTACCTCTGTATTGATTAGGCACTCACCCTCAGGAAGAGGTGAATTCTCACTACCTCTCTCCACATGGTAGGTAAGGTCACCCTTATAAAACATGAAACAAATCTGACGGCACCACTCCAATGGTTCCCATCATATTCAGAATTATTTTTGAAAACCTCACTGTGAATTTAAGACCCAGTAAGACCTGGCCTCTGCCCGCCTCTCCCAACTCAGTCTCTCCATGCTCCCTCCTTCATTCACGCACCTTCCTTATTCCCCCTCGCACCTCTACATCATTTTTAAAGACTTGATGACAACAGTTAAGTGCTCTACTCCTAATTGCTATAGCAACTCCACACCACCAGCAGTAACCCCAGCAAGGTTCTGCCCATGCCTACGTCAATGTAGCTCTTTAACCAAGTGGAAAATAAAAGTTATCTAAGAAAAAATGTATGTGCAAATATGTTTTCAATAAACAAACTCACTTTCATATATAACATATGGGATACATATAATCCCACATCTGGTGTCTGGAATGAGTATAGACCACATTTAGTCATGTTATATTAACACTAACCTCAGACTTTAAAATAATTCAGTAAAAAAACTTTAAAGACATCTTTCATCAATTCTTTGTCAGTGTACTTTGCCAAAACTTCTATATCATACCCACAAATGGCAAACAACCACAGCTAAACCCAGTCCTTCTGTGAACTGGTCCCTTGTAGATTACAAATAAGTATGGCTTCAAACTTCTTGTGCTGTTTCTTCAACAGCAAAATCAGGTTAACAGTCCTGCCTCACCAAGGCGCCCATGAGGTAATGAACAGGGTCTAACTTAAAGCAGCCTCAGCAAGTACGAGCTGTGTCTGCCTTTTTCCCCTTCTTGGCTTATTTCCACCACACTTCTACCCAACAAGCCAAAAGAGAAACTGCCCAATTCCTCTTTCACCCAGCAGCCCTCCAAGGAGACTAGTAAGAGGCAGGCCGTCAGGGCAGGAAGGATCCAGAACCACGAGGATCCCGGCTGTGCGTCTTGTGAACTCTGTACACGTTTCTAGCAGGGTGGCAAGTCACACCTTCCCTTCCCACCTCGAGGTGACCCCTCGCATGAGGGGTTATACTTGCGACCAGGATGGGAGTCCAGGCTCTGGACCTGGATCTGCTTCTACCTGGCTGTGTCATTCTGGGCAAGCTCGGTGACCCCTCTGGGCCTCCCTCTGACCCTGTGCGTGTAACACGACCATGTCGGGCTGGCTGGCTAAGGTCTCTCCTCCCAGTAGCAACTCGGAGCCCACAGGGTGGGTGGGGCTCCTCCTGGATTAGAGGTCCACTCATGAGAGTAGTTCTGGATGAGGAACATGACAGACGACGACTTTCTAAACCAGGATACCAAGATGTGAGGCGTTTTTAACATTTCACAAAATAAGAAGAGAAATCATCCGGGGCCAAGTAATTTTAAAATTGAGAAATTAACAGGCAGACCAAGAAGCAGGTGAAAAGGATGGCTGGAACACATGTGGAGGAGGAAAGAATCAGCAGAGCCATGACAGGCTGACTAGGAAATAGGATTACACAAAAAAACTACTTTTAAATATTGGGTTGGCCAAAAAGTTCGTTTGGGTTTTTCCAAAAGGTCTTACGGAAAAACCCGAACGAACTTTTTGGCCAAGCCAATATTTTAAGAAAGTTACAACCCACGACGTGAAAGTATCAGACAGAGTAGAATCTAGACTAACCGTGAGATAACAGCACCTCCTATTCTGGGGTGGCCGGCAGAGGGAAGTTGGAGGTAGATTTCATACCCTTGGTACTTTGAGTTTTGAACCACGTGAAGTTACCTAGTCAATACATTTTTTAAAACATTTAAATTAAAAGTTTTTTTTAAATAAAGGAGAAAAATGAACACCTGAGCCATTTACCCTTAATCCCTTCCCCATAGTAGCCAACCCAGAGACGCCTAAGGAAACAGACCTGGCTGCCTATAAGCTCAAGCTCCAGAGGGCTAGAGGCTGTGGGTGGGATTCTTTGAGCCACAGGAGAGCCAACTCGATAAATCCCTTTAGCTACGTTAATTATTGTTCCCCCAAGAACAAGCTATGTTAATCTCACTTCCTTTTTAGATGGGGCTACATGAGTCACGAGTCCCAGAATCCAAGCTAGCAGCTTAGAAGCTCGTGGGGCAGCAAAGACCTTGTTAACCGGAAGCTCGGTGGACCAAGAGCACTGCGGCTGAGGCTCTTAGAGACAGTCCATCCCCGAGACCCTGAACCCATCGGAACAATGCTGCATTCTGAGAAGCGTACCTTAAGTGGGACACTTGGAAACTAGAACATGTTTATAGGAAAACCATCAGGCAGTGGGGACAGGGGATCAAGCCACCTGCTATGGTGGGGAAGGGGAGTGAAGAGAGGACGACACACACCTGGCTCAGGGAAAGGCTGTGTGAGGGAAGAGGCAGCTCTGGTGCTGCACGGCCCACTCAGGTCCAGCAGGCCCAGAGGATGGGGGCTGGGAGGCTCTCTGTCTCAGCTCAACTGAAGGTCTAACTTGGGCTCAGTCAGAGCCCCGGATTAGGGTTCTAGCCCAGGCTGGGCAATGGTATGAGCAAGGAAACGAGGAGGAGGATGCAGGGGAAGATACTCTTGAAAGGCTGAGTTCCTTCTAACACAGGAAGGCAGAGACGTGCAGAACAGCTTAAGTGAAAGAAAGCGAAATTAAGGCTGGTCGTAATAAAGCCTTATCGGGAAGGAGAACAAAGGGTGAAATGATTTGAACAAGTCCCTAAAATCCCTAAAAATAAACCTAAACTTCTCGTAAGAGATCAAAACCTTGATCTGGCATACATGCACCAAGGACCAAGGGTTAGTAATTAAAAAAAAAAAAAAAAAGCCATGAAAAACCTTCACGTTCAATTCTTTTGGAGATTCACAACCATGTTACAGGCTCTAAAAAGACAGCCGTTTAGATTTGTTTTATGGGAAACTAAACTGACTGGGGGTGAGGGGACATTTTTAGTGTACAATCAACCCCCAAGCTTTCTTTTGACACCTGCTGGGAAGTGGCAAGCAAAAGTGGGTGCAGGAATAAGTGAGGACCAAGAAAGTTATCAGGAGGGTCTTAATGGAAAAATAATAGGTTCAGACCTTTCATTTTTCATCCTCTTTCCTGCCTCAGATCCTTGGATCTACTTGGCTGTAGAGTGTATGTATGATGCCATTTTGTAAAAACTAGAAAAAAACTACGGTGTATAAATATGTATGTTTACAGGTATAATAAAGGCAGTTATGGATGATTATGTGCTAAACGGTTAACACCGGCTACCTCAACAGAGGAACTGGGGGGAGGTAGTAAAAGAACACTCTCACTTTTTTTTACATGTGTCTCTTTTCTATGCCATAATTCTGGGTTTTTTCACAATTAAAAAACAGGAGAAAAAGAATAAATCGAATGTTCTCGCTTTTGACCTTTCTCAGCACACACAGTGACTACCAAGAAATGGCCGGAACCCTACAAACCCTTGTGTCTTCTGGTGCCAGTCAGCGTGAATGAGGTTGGAGGTGTGTATGACAACCCGGAGGCCTTCTTCGTACAGCAGTAGCATCATTTTCCTTTAAAAACAGAAAAAGGATCAAAAAGCATTAACAGCACTCTCATAATACCTTTCTGATGCAAATGTAATAGCTAAAGGAGTTCTTTAAACTCTGATTACAGTATCCCAACTTTGAACATTTAGTCTTCTTTTCTCCTATACATCATCGCTATCAAAGTCTGCTTAAGTGACAAGTGGAAAAGCACCTTCCAAAATGCTGAGTATTTGCTGGTATATGAACTTTTTGCTCCATCCCGTCCACGTGGCCAGTCCCGGCACTTTAAACCCCTCCCCACTGTAGCCTGGCTCCTTATTATCTGTTCAGCATCACCCATTACTATCAGGGACAACAGGAATCTTCCTGTCCAGTGTTTTCAGAGTATGGTCACAACCTCTCGCTACGCCGTGGCTGCCTAGCATTAAAAAAAAAAAAACTGCAACAGAATAAATTAGAAACTCAGGAGTATACTGCATATATTTAAGTGCTGGTTCGTGACACTCTTGTTTCAGCACTTATCAGTACAGACACGTGCAGCAGACTGAAATGACAAACGCATTTCCTACTGTGGGTTGCAGTTTAAGTTTGGAAGATGCTGCATTTTCAAGAGACTGATCCTTCTTCATACTCTACAGACGCCAGACTTGTCACCAGCGTGTACCTGGGCTTGAGGTAAGTCTTCCCTTTTCTTCTCCCTTTACTCAAATCAGCCCTAGAGATTCCCTTCTTTCCCATGGGGCCTCCCCAGTCATCAGATTATTTCTCTTAGTTTAATTCCAGTGAGAGGGAGGGAACAGGACAGATAAGAGCTTTCCATCTGAAGCTGGAAGACCTAAGTACCAGTGTTCATCAGTTAGAAGTCATAGGACCCTATGTAAGTCATTTAATATCTCTGAGTCGTTCCATGTCCCCTGAGCCTCGGCTTCTCACCTGTGGCATGAAGGATCAACTCCGTGTTCACTTCATAGGGCTGATGTGAGAATGAAATGCAGTACGTGTTTTGTTAAATGTAAAACACTCCAGGTGTACATTCCCTCTACTGCTTCCATGCCTTGCTTTACTTTGCCATCTACTTTCGGATGATTCTTGGCCTCCCGATGGTTTTCTAATTATTTCAGGAACCTAAATTCTCTCTCCCCCAACTAGAGATTCATTCAAGGCAGTAACTCTGCCTTATTTCTATGGAGGCCAAAATGCTACTTAACATTTACTGATGGAAGTCAGTTTACACGTGGGAAAAAAATGAACCACTGGTTCTCTCAAATAAACAACATCCCAAATACTATCTCGATAGAATGGGGTTATTAGCATTAAAAAATACAGAAAAGACTATACAAACACAGAATGAGATTTAGCTCTTGCCAGAATGAGAATTTAACCCAAGCTGGCAAATGGTAAATTAATGCAAAGCTGGAGAAATGACAGCTGTTGAATCAATCTTCTTTCCATGTATGAGATGTGCTCCCTGAAATCTGAGCAAATTTACATACACAGTTGCCAAATTAGTAGTTGACTGTAATTAAGAATAAGCCAGTTATGAATTCATGATTTAACTTTTACAAATATTTCCATTAGTTAAGGCAGCAATTAACAGGAAAATCATGCACTAATGTCAGTGAATCCTATCAAATAGCATTGAGAACTAATCTAAGGGGAGTCATATTAATCTTTTCATAGCCAAAATGGCATGTCCCAATAAGGTCAGAGTTAAAAATGGATAAAACATATAAAGAAATGAGGTCTTCCCTGAAGAATACTGACCTGCATATTATCTATTAAGCTATGGGGGTGGCAGAAGGGACATTTCCCCTATTTGAAGCTGTTCCTGCACAGGGGGAAGGCAAGCTAATGTCTGTGGAGCATTTATGTACCAGGCATTGCTTTAGAAGCCGCACAGAATGCTAGCACACTGAATCCCACCCAATCCAGAGAAGGCGCTATTGTTCCCGTTTTACAACTGCAGAATCCGTGGCTAGGACAGGTCATGGGGACTATCCAGCTCCCCACGTGAACCAGAAGCAGCGCTTATTTGGGTCACACATGTTGGATCCTCCTCTCACTGTGCACGGCTTCCCCTGGGCTGGACAGGGCCGCAGCTACTTCATGCTACTGGGCAGGAGTGGGTCACATGGAGGGGAGGCCCTGCTACAGCCCGAAGAGGAGAGAGGCCCATCCTGCAGTCTGCTCCTGGCTGCACGGCCACATCTGACGCTTCCCTCCCGCTGTGGAGTCTCAGGGCCGTGGGAGGTGCCTTTGCTTCCCGCTCTGGGGGCCACCAAAGAGCTTCAGCATGCTAAAGCACTATGAGATAAGCCCCGGGACTCACAGCATCCTGGAAGCAGGGATGGAGCTCGTTCACCGTCTCTAAGAGGACCACGAGCTCCTGGAGGATGGGGCTGCATCTGGTCACTTCCAGATGCTCCGCAAGTAGTCACCACCAGCTGACGCAAGTGTGACCCCGGAGACTCCTTCAGAGTTACTGTGGCAGCTCCACTCTGTCGGGGGAGGGCGGGGGACGCGTTCACACCTGTCACCAGGAGCTGGAAGGCTTTCCTTCTTTCCTAGCTCATGTGTTTGTCTTGCCTCTCTCACCCAAAAACTAAAAGCTGGAAGGACAAACACCACGATGTCTCAAAACACTTTACATCCCCTCGAGCTGTGCTTCAAGAATGTAATAGATATTTAATGAATAACTCTTAGAACATTTTAAAATGAACAACGGAAAGTAATTTCAAGGCATGAGTTCAATCTCCTACAAAATACTGGCATTTTAACAAAAAGTAAACCACACACACACTACAGAGTGGGGAAAGGGTCTATCATTACTTCCCTAGGCACTTTCAACTCTGAATGAGGAACTCTGCTGGGTCTAACCTGCAAAATGCATGTGTTGGAGGCGAAGGAAGAATGGACTTGCAAAGCGTGTGTGTGTGTGTGTGTGTGTGTGTGTGTGTGTGTGTGTGTGTGTGTGTGTGTGTGTGTGTGTGTGTGTGTGTGTGTGTGTGTGTGTGCGCGCGCCAAAGGAAACAGACTTAATTTTAGCAGTGAGGAAACAACAAAAGTAAATTAAGAACTTAAGCAGGGCTTCCCTGGTGGCGCAGTGGTTAAGAATCTGCCTGCCAATGCAGGGGACACGGGTTCGAGCCCTGGTCTGGGAAGATCCCACATGCCACGGAGCAACTGGGCCCGTGAGCCACAACTACTGAGCCTGCGCGTCTGGAGCCTGTGCTCCGCAACAAGAGAGGCCGCGATAGTGAGAGGCCCGCGCACCGCGATGAAGAGTGGCCCCCACTTGCCACAACTAGAGAAAGCCCTCGCACAGAAACGAAGACCCAACACAGCCAAAAATAAATAAATAAATTTGTAAAAAAAAAAAAAAAAAAAAATTTGTTGTAAAAAAAAAAAAAAAAAAAAAATTTGTTGTAAAAAAAAAAAAAAAAAAGAACTTAAGCAAAAATAAACAGTTCTAGTCCTGTCTCCAACACTGGCTGGAGGAAAACTGCCTACCTACTTGGGGGCTCTAGTCTATAAAATGAAGACAAAGGACCAAGTAATTTTTTGAATAGCATTAAAAAAAAAAAAAAAAGGATAGCCCCGCCCCCCTCAAATGCTACTGTGTCAGATCTGGGCCAGCCCAGCACTCAGTCCCTCCCCGGACCCAGGCTCTCCTATGACTCGCTAGCATATTAAGTGCAGTGTGAATACGCCCAAGAAACGCTGGCTGCGGGCACAGAACGTGTGCCCTGCACAGGAATCCCGCACTGCAGGTCTAGCAAATCATGCCCAGGATCCAAAACAGGGCTTGCTGAATGTATTCTGGAATCAGTAAGGTATTTAGGCTAGGGTTCCAGCTAAGGGTGGGGGACAAGGACCCATCTGGTGCAACACTTTACTGGCAGAATCTCTACCCAGGACGGCTGACTACTGCTGCCCATCAGCGTCTCCCACGGTGGTGCAGCTACAGGAGCCTAAGATGCTGACTCAGCCTATTCAGTGCTATTTTGTATCCTTTGCTGAAATTAGCATTCTGTGAGCTCTGTGCCTGATACTCCAGCTAGGTAGGTGCTTGAGGTCACTCTCTACAACCCTCCATTACACTAAAGTTACCAATTAGGGGTGGTTGGTAAATGCAGCAACATTTACACAAGAGCACCTAAAACCAGATAATGTATGCTTGATAGGTATCCTTTCACAAAGTGGCTCAGTGCTTTCTGCTCTGGCTCCTTTCTGGAGACAGACTGGCAAAATATAGCTTTAAGCTTACGAAGAGAATGATGAACATATGCCCTCGTTTTTGGCGTAATATCAGGAAAACAGTGGTCACTTCAAGACTCGGGGCAAACACTTCCTCCCATGAGATTCCTTGTTGCCTTAGGGACAGATACCCAAAGGGACATGCCTGAAGCAGCAGGCTACCTGTTTCCACTGCTGGTCTAGAAGAAAGATAAGGCTCTGTCACACTCTTTTGAGTGTGACATATTTCTAGAGACATACGATTTACAAAAATACTGAAATCGAGGCAACCATGTCTTATTCTTTTCTCAGCTAGACAACAATTACGTAAAAGGGCTCCATAAAACAGTAAGACTCAAATAGAACGGGAGTCAAGCTGATACGTATCAAGTAGGAAGTAAGAGAAAAGTTTCTCCTGTCTGTCGTTGGCAATGTCTCAGAAATTATCCTCAGAGAATTTTCTGAGATGTCTTGAAGCAGGGACACGTACCAGCCTCTCAAGATGACAACTTCTTGTGAAACAGTTTTTCTTTCAATCACAGCACAGAGTTGACCCAACAGTATTCTATTTGATGCAACTCAGAATCTTAGAAAATTCACAAGACCTTCTTTAAAGTAGTGGAATCCATAGGCATGTGACTACCGCACGTACAGTCATGCGTAACCGCGGACCACAATCTATCCCCCTCAGTCGGCTATAATGAACGCCCTCAAGAGAAAGCAGAAACTGCATCACAGATTCAGACTTTAATGTCCAGAGCCAGAATCCTGGTACTTGGTCTTAAGGCTGTTCAGAAACAACTCCTTTTCCTCTGCTTCCTAATTGATAGCTTTTCCCCCAGCAAAATCATCACATGAGTCCCTCTAAGGGCGATTTCTGAAGAGCATCCTTTGATCTATTAAACTCATATCCTCCCTCCCCCATTTCATAAAAATTGCTTACGTGTGGTGTGTTCCAAATGCAATATCCAACTTTGCCTAGGATAAAAAAGAGGTCAAGTTACTTGTTTTTTAAAAACTCAATAATATCCCTATCTATTGAAAATTAAATTAGAAAAGATTCAGGTCAACTTTTTTTTGTTTTTAAAGTTTTTACTGCCCTCTAGTGGACAAGCCCTTGATCGCCAAAACAGCTTTTATTTTTTAATTTTTTTAAAACATTTTTATTGGAGTATAATTGCTTTACAATGGTGTGTTAGTTTCTGCTTTATAACAAAGTGAATCAGTTATACATATACATATATCCCCATATCTCTTCCCTCTTGCGTCTCCCTCCCTCCCACCCTCCCTATCCCATCCTTCTAGCTGGTCACAAGCACCGAGCTGATCTCCCTGTGCTATGTGACTGCTTCCCACTAGCTATCTATTTTACATTTGGTAGTGTATGTATGTCCATGCCACCCTCTCACTTTGTCCCAGCTTACCCTTCCCCCTCCCCGTGTCCTCAAGTCCATTCTCTAGTAGGTCTGCGTCTTTATTCCCGTCTTGCCCCTAGGTTCTTCATGACCTTTTTTTTTTTTTTTAGATTCCATATATATGTGTTAGCATACGGTATTTGTTTTTCTCTGACTTACTTCACTCTGTATGACAGACTCTAGGTCCGTCCACCTCACTACAAATAACTCAAGTTTCGTTTCTTTTTATGGCTGAGTAATCTTCCATTGTATATATGTGCCACATCTTCTTTATCCATTCATCTGTCGATGGACTTAGGTTGCTTCCATGTCCTGGCTATCGTAAATAGAGCTGCAATGAACACCGTGGTACACGACTTTTTGAATTATGGTTTTCTCAGGGTATATGCCCAGCAGTGGGATTGCTGGGTCATATGGTAGTTCTATTTTTAGTTTTTTAAGGACCCTCCATACTGTTCTCCATAGTGGCTGTATCAATTTACATTCCCACCAACAGTGTATGAGGGTTCCCTTTTCTCTACACCCTCTCCAGCATTTATTGTTTGTAGATTCAAAACAGCTTTTAGAATAGCATCCAGTGAGGTTCATTTTTTTTAGTGATTCTTTTTTTTTTTTAAATTATTTAATTATTTTTGGCTGTGTCGGGTCTTCGTTTCTGTGCAAGGGCTTTCTCCAGTTGCGGCGAGTGGGGGCCACTCTTCATCGCGGTGCGAGGGCCTCTCACCGTCATGGCCTCCCTTGCTGCGGAGCACAGGCTCCAGACGCACAGGCTCAGTAGTTGTGGCTCACGGGCCCAGCTGCTCCGCGGCATGTGGGATCCTCCCAGACCAGGGCCCGAACCCGTGTCGCCTGCATTGGCAGGCAGATTCTCAACCACTGCGCCACCAGGGAAGCCCGAGGTTCATTTTTTAAAGAACAACTTTTTTGTTACCCAGAATGATTCAATACATATTGCATTTTTAATTACAGTAATTAGAAGTGAGAAGCCTAATTTCTTTAGATGCCAGAAAACTAGTAAAAACAAATGACTCTATGCAACGTTTTAAAATTAGATATTTGGCTTATACAGAAATACACACAAAAAGTTTTCAAAGCATATTTAAAAGAAACATTGAAAGTGGTGGCAGTATTGAGACATTATGATGTTAAAAGTTTTCTCACATTTATAACATAGAAGATGCTGAAAATAAATATATTAAATCCATTTTTCATGTTTTAAAATGATACCTTTACAAACAAATGGGGGGTGGGGTAGGTGGGGAAGTAAAACATTTTATCTCACATCCAGTATAGCAAGACCCTGGTTAGGCCTCAAGATGAAAAAGTTAAAATAAATAGAGATGCCAAGAATAGCTTACCAGCTAGGAATTCTGTGTATGGACACAAATCCTATCTTCACAACTATGTATGACTTCGGAAAATACTTGAATCTCTATGCCTCATCTTTCTACTCTTTGAAATGAGGGTACTGTTAGGAGATTCAGGGAGTTGTTAGGAATAAATGAGAAAAGTACACATAGAACGCTTAGGAAAAGGAGCTGCACGGGGTAAGCACTCTACAAATGGAAGCAAGTGCTATTAAAATCAAAGCGCCCCCCCTGCCCACTCTCTACAGGTGGGCCTGTCTGCTGGGGGCAGCAATGGGCAACTGGAATACACAGGTGAGGATGACATAGCCCCTGTCTTGGGGATGCTCACGGACAGGTGGCCAAGTTCACTGCCCTTGTAAACTCAGTGTTCGGGTTGCTCACAGACTGGCATGCGTTTGTGTGGTCTGGCCACAGAAGAGTGAGCAGGAAAGTGCATTTCATGTCTTTTTTTTTTTTTTTTTCATGTCTTTTTTTTAAAAAAAATTAACGCAATGTTGTGTTAGTTTCAGGTGTACAGCAAAGTGATTCGGTTATATTGATACATATATATCTCTATTCTTTTTCAGATTCTTTTCCCTTATAGGTTACTACAAAATACTGAGTATAGCTCCCTGTGACACAGAGTAGTTCCTTGTTGGTTATCTATTTTATATATAGTAGTGTGTATATGTTAATCCCAGTATTTCACGTCTTTAAATTACAAAATTAGAATGAAGACTGTCACTCTGTAAATTAATATTTAGCTCAGAAAAAGCAGTGGTCAAAAAACTTGGCTTCTGAGTTTAGTTTTGCAATTTGTTGTGTGCTTTTGGGCAAGTCTAAGCACAAAAGCAAGGATGATAATAATTGCAACAGATAATATTTAATGGGTGCTTCTTTTTGGCAAATGCACCAAATTCTTTGCCCAATAACCCTATGAGATACAGTATTAGTAATTCATTTTAAAGATGAAGAAGTGAGGCTTTAAGTGGTTAAGTGATGGGTCCAGAATGACACAGCTAGCGGGTAGAGAGCTGGGACAGAACCCAGGAAGTCTGAACCTGGACCACCAGGTGTGCAAAATGGGAAAAGTGTCAGCATCCACTTATTCTTTGACTTAACGTGACCCAGCTTAGTCAAATGACACTATGTTGCTAAAAAAAATTCAAAAATTCATTTTAAAGACAAGATATAGGGCTTCCCTGGTGGCACAGTGGTTGAGAGTCTGCCTGCCAGTGCAGGGGACACGGGTTCGAGCGCTGGTCTGGGAAGATCCCATATGCCGCGCAGCAACTAGGCCCATGAGCCACAACTACTGAGCCTGCGCGTCTGGGCCTGTGCTCCGCAACAAGAGAGGCCGTGATAGTGAGAGGCCCTCGCACCGCGATGAAGAGTGGCCCCCGCTCGCCACAACTAGAGAAAGCCCTCGCACAGAAACGAAGACCCAACACAGCCATAAATAAATAAATAAATAAAAATAAAGGAATTCCTTTAAAAAAAAAAAAAAGACAAGATATAAAGGTATTTCAATAAGTCAGGATGGGGCAATCACCATGTCCTGCAGACTAGAGCTGGGAGCTTACGGAGGCCCTTCACACGAGGTCTGGAAGACAGGGCTCGTTACACCCTCTAGTGGCTGGCCTGAAGCATGCCACTAGGCCTGCCACCACCTTTCCTAAACTTTTCAGTACATTTGAAAAACACTTTGTATTTCCATTGATTTTATCGCTGGTTTTCAGGATTCCCGTGTTATTTTATTTTCTGCCCACTATTAGTCTGATAAGTGCTATCCTATTGCAGTTTAACCTCTTCTGTCTTTGGAAACAAATGCAAAACAAGGGGATTTTAGGCAACTGCTAAGCAAAGGCATATCTTGTGTAGAAGGTGAGCTGCAAACAGGATGGGTAAAGAGATGGAATAATTTAAAACTCCAACTACATAAAGTACAGTGAGTTACATCACAGGAAAAATGTTGTGAGACGGGTTTAAAATTGATCAGGTTGAGATTTCTCACTGTTTTAATCTTTAAAAAAATACACATACACACATAGATAATATTCTATAGCTAGAAGAAGTGATAAAACTTGAGTTGGAATTCTTTTACCTTGTATGGATGGAGGAAAAAGGACGTTAGAAGGAAAACGGAAAAGAAAAATAATTAGGTTCTATGTAGTTCACTCTTGTCTCTGTACTCCAAGAGTAGAAATCCTGAGCCAATTTCACTAAGCTATTGGCCAGGAGAGAAAAGGGCCATGAAAGAATCATTCATCAAGCTGCTCATGAATGGACTGACCAACTTGCTCAAATAGGAAAAGGTGAATATTACACCAGCCACTTCAGAACCACCACAGGAAGGAAATCATAAATGTAAACATTTTCTGAATTCCATGCTACCCCCTTGCCTCCCCTCCCCGCCCAGTTTGCCTGCTTCTTACACAAAATGCCACACATAAAAAGATCCTTTCAGATGTGGAGTTTAGAACAATGAGTCCTAAGGAAACTCCAAGACTCACTGGTCACACTGTATTTCCATGAACTGACTGGAAAGTATCAGGACAAAATCATGGGAATATATAAAGAAACAGCCTTTTCTTCGCCTCTTCTCTGCTTTGGTCCCAGCAAACCAAGCCTGTTATGAGACCACTTAACGCCCCTCATCGGACTAGGACCACATGCAGCATACAACTCGCGAGGTAGTTTTCTAACAGGTCTGCTTCTGATCTATGGGTCTCTCCAGTATTGAGTGGTTCTTGTGCAAAAGAACTAAGGGCTATGGGTGAAATGTCAATGGCAGCTAATGTGAGTTGGATAAGTTGTCACAATAAAGACTACCAGTTTTAAGCTGCCTTCAGAGAAAGAAACTGCCACTGAATTGAATCCAAAAAACCTGCTCAATAATGCTGAAACCTCTGTTTCCACAGGAACGTGGACAAAATAGATACAACCAGAGGGGTGGCAGGTTGGGGAAAGATAGGGAACCCTTGATATACCAGGTACAACTGAAGAAAGTGAACGCTTGAACCTGAACGAGAAAACTAGGGGGACAATACAGATGACTTCAGATACGAGAATCACTGACACGTGCAAGGAGGAGACTCAGTCTACGTGGCTCCAGAGAGGGAAAATTAGGACCAACGTAGAAGGCAGAGGAAGAAGACTGTGTGTGTCAACCTGGCTAGGCCACAGCACCCAGATATTTGCTCAGATGCTGCCGTGAAGGTATTTTCTGAGGAGATTAACATTTCAATCAGTGGACTTCGAGTAAAGGACATTATCCTCCAGAATGTTTGTGAGCCTCAGTCAGTCTGTTGAAAAGTGGAAAAGAAATAAAAAAAAGACTGATTCCCTGCAGGAAGAGGGAATGAGTCTCCAGTCGGTCTTTGGCCTCAAACTGCAACATCAGTGCTTCTTGGGGTCTCCAGACACACACACACAGACACAGACACAGACACAGACACAGACACACACACACACACCCTTATTGGTTCTGTTTCTCTGGAGAACCCTGACTAATTACAGAGATATCAGGTTAACATAAAGGAAAATCTTTCAACCATGAGGGCTACCCACAAATAGGATGAGCTACCTCAGGAAGCGTTTAAGCCAAGGCTGGACAGATGTCTGTGGGTGACGCTGGAGAGAGGATTCCCGCATTAGGTGGGTGGATAGACTCAAGATCTCAATTTCCTTCCAACTCTCAGACTAAGCATGATCTCGAAGGGCAATGAGTAGCTTACCTGGCAGAGGGCAATGTTTTCATAAGGCTTTGCCTGGGCATGTAGGTGAGCCTTTGCTTCGCGTTTGTCGCCATGCACGAGCAGGACTGGTTTCTTCCTGAAAAAGAGATCAGGAGTATTTAAAATCCATCATTCATGAAGCTGAACTGGCGCCCAGTTAAGGGTCGCTGACCACCGACATTTGCTTCTGGCCTGTGTGGTGACTGAGTACGGGGCCGGCACAGGACAGTGACCGATTAACCTTCGGTAACTGGTTACCTTTATAATGGAGCCCCGTGGCCTGAGCCTGAAGCTCTGCTGTGACCTGGAGGGGTTGTGACTCAAGACAGTCCTCACAATCTGATGTGCTAAATGCACCATGGACTTTGAGGACCCTGACAACCATTTTCCTGCATGGGTATTCCTCCACCTTACTTGCTGTTATGGGACTCTGCCACGTCAATGTGTTAGAAATGGGACAGGTGGCATGTCACCATGGGATGCCATATTTATTTGGTTTGCACTGCCTAATATGAGGCAGACAGACCGAAAACCCATCACTTCCATAATCTGGGTAAGGGAAGGCCCTATGACCCCTGCATTAACTCCTAAGCTACATGAAAAATCACTTGTGAAACAAGAGTGTCTCAAAAACAGAACAGCATTGATGTGCCCAGTGAAGCATGGCATGCTTATAGGTCGAGAACGCAGGTGGCAGTGACCTTTTCCTTCATACTAACATTGGACCTAAAATTCTTTTATTTGGGTTGAAATATGTCCTAATCTACTTCTGGACAGAACAGAAGGACATGCTAAAATCTGTATTAGGAAGGCTTGTGATTAGTTAGAATATATCAAAAAATGCTGTTTTCCCAGTATAACTTAACGTTTTTATGATTTCAATAGTTCCAAAAGAAATATTCAAAGAAGATGCATGGCAGCTGCCTGAGAAACACAAATCGTGTGTTTTAAGGCTGCATTACAGTTAGGACGTCATCCATCACTCCGTGGAACTCACCTGAACTCTGGTGGATACTGTTTTACGAGCCAGTCCACATCAAAGCAGTAGTTAAACTGGATGGGGGGAAGAAAAGAAGTCACGGGCAATTCAGAAAAGCAGTCTATAAGGAGAAGTGTTTGGTTATTGAATTCAAAGAAACTCTAATGATGAACTACATATATTATGTATCAACATGGACAATTTGCTACAATACTCATAAACAAATCTAAAATACATCTTGAAGGGAATACACCATTCAAGGGTTCTGAATTAGTGCAGGAGTGCCTGAGAAAACAGAAAATTACCTCTGCATGCTTTGGCAGCATTTGTATTTGTAAATTGAGTCTTTTTACATTATTTCTAAGAGTCCTCTGATTAATGGGGCTTATCAATTTATCCCTTTCCCCCTAGATGATTATAAAAAGGACTTTTGGAAAAGAACATTTCCTTTCAGCCTAACTTATGAGCTAGCTTTGTAAACAGGCATCTGCAACTGGACATTCACTAGGCTTATGACAATTACATCTTGATTACAGGTTCTGGACTAGACTTACCCACGGGGGTCCTCCCCACGCCTGGGTAATCCCTGGACCTCCTCCTGGACATACTGACTCAATCTAGCCAGGAGAACACACACAAATTCACCCCACGTTCCACCTGGAGACCAGGATTCCCGCCGCCAAGCAGAACATGGAGCACACAGAAAGCTTTGCCTCCTTTAGGCACAAGACCTTGTTCTATTTGCTGGAGAGCCTGGCACATTAAGGTGATTTATCAACACAAAGGGACCATCTCTGTCAGGCAGGAGAGCTGCCAAACACGTCAATCAAACATGCAGACGTACCCACATCCATAACTTCTACTCACTTCTCTTTGGAGGGTGTAGGAAATTTCTCATTTACTTCTCTAAATCAAATCAAACTTGACATGGCCTTCACCTCTCTACCCACACTCCCAGGGAGTTGCACCAGAGTCCTGTGAGATTATTAGTGTCCCAAAGAGAAGTCCCTCAGGTTGGAATTTCCAGAGTGACTTCCTGGCCAGTCCTTATGGCCCAATCGAGCCAGAAGCCCCAGTGATCGTGCATCCACGTTCCAGGCTGATGGATCCCACAGCTGCGGCGTTTGGTGCCAGCCTCCAGGTAAGTGCCATCTCAGGGACCCTGCACAGGACTGGCCCACAGGTCCCCCTGCTCACTTTCTTACAGAGTTATTTGCCCCTTCCGTCCAAAGAAAAAACTGTAAACTCACCTGAGCTGAAGAAACAAGTGTCCCAAATAGAGGAGATAAAATATCTGGGGAGACAAAACATTTATACCTAATTCATATTTTTGATAAAGACTACCTAGTAATAATAATCACAACTGACCTATTAAATAGTCACTGACGAGAATTTGGCTTAGAAAATGATGCACTGAAAAGGTACTACAAGGCTAGACTCTAATGTTCCATAAAATTCAAGAGAAAATTTCCCTGGGCTATTTAATAATATTTATTATGTATCAGTATTATTTAACCAAACATAGTGGAAAATCAAGAGCTACAACTTCAGTACTGGATGACTGGGCAATTTTACAAACTGCCAATAAGGACAATAATAACGATGTGTGTCCTTCCTCTTTCCAGATCTCTTAATTTTTTACCTCCTTCAAGTACTCATTGAAGTCTCTCGCCAGGAAACCTCCCCAGTCTGGGACTAGCAAGACAGCTCTCTGGAGCCTGAGGGCTCTTGCTTCCCGTGGAGGGAGGGCAGAGGCCCCCCGGCAGCTCCAAGCTCATATTTCTAGCACCCAGGTCATCTCTAAGGAGGGCCCACCTTGCACCCACTCAGGCTTGACTTCAGAGAAAACAGAAAGCCACGTCTCTACACCCTGAGAGGAAGCACACAACCCTCATCGCCACCACCGATCATAACAGCCTCACTTGGACAGGACCCTTCGGGTGCCAGGCCCTGTTCCTGGTACTTTCTATGTGTTAACTCTCAACTCCTCGCAGCCATTTTCTGTCCGTGGGGGTCTGTCGTTCCCACGTTGTAGATGGGGAGTCTCTCCTTAGGGGGCCGCGCGTGGCAACACAGCTGGGGACAGGCAGGGTCGGGACGTGAACACAGACAGTCTGGCTCCAGCACTTCCGCTCTAACCACCAAGCCAACCCTGAGGGTTCAGACTGGGCTCGTTCACTTATTTGACCCATATTTATTGAGTGCCTCCTGTCTTCCAGACATAGAGATAAATGCCAGAGAACAAAGATTTTAAAAGAACGAAAAAGTCCTCTAAGGAAGCTCCTACCTTAAAGGGAGAGTTGCACAATCAAGAGAGAAACTGCAGCGTGGCGCCCCCATTTCGCCCCCACTGCCGCTCCTCTTTCTACCTTTCTAAATTGTATCCATTTTTCAAGGCCCATCTGAGGTTCCTTTTCCTCCATGAGATCTTCTAAACAACCTACAATTATGGCCTTTGCTGGAGGGGTACACCAAACGCTTAAGAGCATGCATTCTGATGCTGGAATGCCTGGATTCAAATCCCAGTTCTACCGCCTACCAGCTCTATGACCTTGGGCAGGTTACTTAACTTCTCTGCACATCGGTCACCGATCCGAGCAGGACAACTGTAACATCTACTCATAAGGCTGTTTCGAGGATTAAAGGAGATAATCTCTATAACAGCTCCTATCACGTTACCTCTCCTTCTTCCATATCTTGGTGCTAATAGCCAGTCTTTATCACTTTATTATATACAGCAA
This sequence comes from Balaenoptera acutorostrata, assembly GCF_949987535.1. Classification (NCBI taxonomy): domain Eukaryota; kingdom Metazoa; phylum Chordata; class Mammalia; order Artiodactyla; family Balaenopteridae; genus Balaenoptera; species Balaenoptera acutorostrata. The sequence goes on from NC_080066.1 coordinate 173,089,551, forward strand.
AACCTTGCATAGTTCTCTATTTCCTGTTTCAATCTCTCTCAAATAAAATGAAACACTGAGATCTACCTTGTATTTCTGCAAAGCACCTAGACATTTGCAAAAAGGAAAAACAAACATCTTGTAGAATCAGACTCTTTACAGTATGGAATTAAATATACCAACATTTATATATCACATAAGATGTAATTATACATTGGATATATAATTAAAACACTATTAACAGTGAACACAATCTATTCTTGAATGTGGGCAAGAAAGGTAATGTGAAATAAGGGTGACAACGTTTATTTTGTGTATCTGCCATGTGAATATACTGGGCCGGGCACTTCATGTGTTATCTCCCTTTTTTCTGAATCCCCAGTTTAAAGGTGAGTGAACTGAAATTTTGAAGAATGTTAGGTCCTTTGTTAATTACCAACACAGCAAGCAGGTGGTGAGGCTGGGATTCAGGTCCTGTGTCTGGGATTCTAGGGGCCCTGCCATTCTCTCAAAGGAAACCCTTGTTTCCTCTCTGCAGGCAAAGATTTTGACACCAAGTGCAGCGGTGGGGGCGGGGGGGGGCGTTCCCACACAGACCGATCCTCCACGGACACCAGCTGCGCGTCCTACAACTGAATTCAATTCTGACACCATCCACCCGGAGGGGTATCCACCCGGAGGTGGCATCAGACCCCTCAGGACTGCCCCCACCTCAGATGCCAGTCACAGGCCCGGACCCCCTGTGCTTCTGACCGACCGGCTATAAATTGGGGGTTGCCACCATCCCCTCCACGGGCTTGATAATTTGCTGCAAGGCCTCACAGAACTCGGAAAATCACTTTCCTCGCTAGATTACCAGCTTATTATAAAAGGATACAACTCAGGAACAGCCAGATGAAGAGATGCACAGGGCGAGGTATGGGGGACGGGGGGCGGCCGTGCCCTCTGCAGGTGAGTCATGGCCTGGCACCTCCTCCTCCGCACCAACCTGGAGGCTCTGTGAACCCTTCCGGTGAGGGGTCTTTTTCGGAGGCTTCATTACACAGGCAAGACTGACTAAATCAGTGGCCCTCAGCGGTGAACTCGACCTCCAGTCCCCCTGCCCTCCCCGGAGGTGGGAGTTAGGGCAGAAAGTTCCAGCTTTAATCACCAGGCTGGTTCCCCAGGCAACCAGCACCCCCCTTCCTAGGGGCTTTCGGAAAGTCATCGCATTAACATACACTCCACTCCGGTGTGGCTGAAAGGGGCTTGTTAGGAATAACGAAAGATGCTCCTTTCACCTTTCATTACCTTGGAGCTATTTCAGGAACCTGGGACACAAACCAAAACCAAACCCCAACTATAAACGGAGTGAAGACCAAATATCTGTATACATCACAATATCACACAGATACTCCCTGAGGACTAACCACAGCAACCAAAAATCAGGGCACTCTTGTTTTGCTTCTGCGCCAGGAAGCAAAACCAGGCTTTCGAGCAACGGTTCTCAAACCTGATTGGGCTTGTGAAAGGAGAATGCAGGGCCGGGCTCCCAGAGTCTGGCGCTGGGAATCTGAAGAGGAGCCCGAGAATTTGCATGTTCAACAGGCTCCAGGTGTCGCCCACACTGCCGGTCCAGGGACCAGAGAGAACTATTGCTGTCAAGGGCTGGCTACTTGGTTAATTAAGTGTCAGCGACCAAGTTTAACCTTCAAATTACAAGTTAAGTAATTCTAAGCACTGTGCAAGGGGTTCCAACAGGGTTATCTACAGGGCTCTGGGAGACACCCGCTGGCTTCCTGACCTAAGCAAACAGTTTGCTGTCCAACGAATGCATCTGCTTTCAAAATGGGTTTTTTTTTTCCCCCCGAGAGAAGTTCAGAGGGTTCTTAGAGATCCCTTCTAGGCTGCCCTCCTGTTTTTCGAGGGGGAGCCCCACAAGTGCAGCTCCCGGACCCCCGGCTTCACTCACCCCTTATGTGGAGGGCTTCCGAGTTATACTTTGGCTTAATTCCGGAGACTCTAGTGAGGTAAAATTGGAAGGGGTTCCCTTTATCCAGCATGTCCCAGATGTCCTGGCCTTCCCCTGACGTTTCAAGCCCGTGGCCGGCCGAGGGGCTGTGATGCCCAGCTCCCGCGACAGCACCATCTCTGGGAGAAGGGAGGCCTTTCTCCTCTTTGACTCCCGTGTCCTTAGCCCGCTGCTGCTGCGTCTCTGGTGGCAGCTCATCCTCACTGCTGGAGAGATGCCAGCCCAGGTCTTCCTGGGAACCGCCCTTCTGCCTTTTGGGAGGTGAAGCTTCTGAAACGGACTCTGCGTTGCTGAATTTCACGGGTGCGATCTTCCTCCTGTGGGCAGCTTTCCGAGCCTCGGAACAGGTGTACTTTGCCTCACTGGCTGCTCCCTGCTCAGCGTGCGGGAGAAAAGAGGTAGATGGCTCGTCCGGTCTTGGCTTTTCCTCCTCGCTTTCATCACTACTGGATATCGTCCACCTCCCGTAACTGCCTTCCTGAGACATTACACTTCCTCTGGAAATGAAAGGTGGAAATTTCGTTATTTCCCATCCATCAGGCCACCGGCACACTCATTCTCTTGCTCTCAAATTCCGTGTCCTGAGCTTCCAGGACACATACAGCACACCTGACACTTACCAGATGCCAAGACGTGTCACTAACATCAGCTGCTCTGTGGGTGTTCACGACACATCACCACAATCTGCCATGAGAACTTGGCAAATAAAGTGACGGCGAAAATCCTGCTTACCTTCTGCTTCACTCCCTTTGTCCTTCCACCTAGACCTTGTTCCTAAATGCCTGAGGAAATGGACTTGAGCCAAAGTCCAAAACAAAAATGTCCACTCTTAGCCCTGAAGCTTCCAACAGGTGTTTGGGGTTAAGGTCAGTTTAAGGAATTTCAGGTCAAATTGGAATTTATCACCTATTCCTCACCCAGGTATGGGAGCCCAAAGGACTTCAGGGACTACTTCTTACTCCCCCAAGATAAGCTACTTACCATAAAGCTTAACAAAATCCTCAAAACAGTATCAAATGATCAATTCTATATATACATTATCTAGGGATGCTTCCATGAGGACCCAACTGACTTAATGATTATCTAATCCTAAATCAAACCACGAAAACCTGCAGAGAAAGAACTTGTACTAAAGCAAAACGTTACTTTGTTTTTTAAACCACACAGTTTAACTTCCACTTTCTTGCTCTCAAGAGGAAAACAGATGAAACTTTTGCTTTTCTTACCTACAAAATGTCACCAATTCAAGGGTAAAGGGCTATCTAAGTAGATTTCCCAAATAACTAAGGAGCAGTTCCTTAGTGTGATTAAAAAAACAAAAAACAAAAAAAATACACTTTAGTACAAGACCCAGAGGAAAATTACAGGACTCAAGAGTCTGTACTCAGATTGTGGACGTAGTGTCTACATGTTTGCTCTAGAGCGTAAGCAGGACCTGTTATGAGTGCAGATATAGGACAGACTGCAGCATGACCCCCACTCCTTAAAAAAGGCTAAATTCTGCACTGAAAGACTTGCAAATGAATATACTTTCATGTTTCAAGCTAAAAAGTATATTTTTTTAAGGTATCTATCACTTTGCACAACTTCTCACCTTTTTCAATTAATGACCAAGTCAGATAAAGTTTCTCCTGTAAATTACACATTTCAAGAAGCTTTTAAGCAGAGTGCATCTAGACAATAATTTGACTCGTTCTTCATGGCCCAGGGTCACTATTAAGCCCACCTGGCATGGACAGTGTTTTGCAGCCACAGCTGTAGGGACCACAGATGGATGGAGACACTTGCTCCTGTAACAGGGGCCCTACACTCTGTCTAGGTCTTGTTTTCTAAAAGTTCTCTGTCCTTTCCCCCTGTGTTCAGCCCACTTCTAGAGGCTGTTTGAACTCTGAGTAGGTTTTTCTCCCTAAATTGTTTCTAATCCGATAAGGGTTAAGACACCAGATAATCCAGCTTGTTGGAACTGTATTGTTACAGTTTACAGGATCTGAGAACCAGGTTTTCCCATGAAAGAGGTTAAGACAGACTTACTACTTAACACCTACTTCAACAGCTCAGTTTTTTGTTTGTTTTGACTGGTTTTTTAAAACTTAAGTTCCTTTAGTGTTCTAGACTCTGGAGACTGCTATCACAATTCACTATGAAGGAGCCATAGTGTCGGTTAGTTTGCAACTGAAAAATTATTTAAGAACAAAAGAACCATCTTTGGAAAAACTACTCTGCTGTAAGCTCTAGCTTTCATTGAATTCTAAACCAGCTCTTAAGCTAGGCACTGAGTAATAGAATCTTCGACTGAGATTCCTCAGGCTGTTCTCCCTAGCTTCCTGCCCCATCCTAAAGCAAAGAGAGGGTCTCAGAGTTTTTAGGTGAAAAAAGGGTTCAGCTCCCAGCCTGAGAAAAGGAGATGTATACAGACCTCTTAGAGGTCACCACCACCCCTCTTCCCAGATCAATTACGTATAAATAAAATGGAATTCAAAAATCCTGAGAACTCTGAAAGGAAAATATTTATTCGTCTTTAGTGACTGTGTGAGCTATTTAGGAGATTTCTAAGTTTTTCAGTTTTATCATTATCTACACTTTCTAGAACCACATGTGGGGTGGGAGAGGGGAGGAGGACAGAGAATTCCCTCCAAAAAAGGACAAGTGGGTAAAAAGTAAAGCTTTGAAAAAGATATTTCCTAGAGAAAAAAAGTTTTTGTCTGCTCTATACATGGTTTAAATTTTGGATCTGCTCACAATCCAAAATGTGCCTGAGATTATTTACCAATTAAAGGCAAAAAAACCTTTATAATATGCTAATAAAACTGTAACAAATCATTAAGCCTAGCAGGTTACCAGCCTCTCTATGCAGTCAAGGCGCTTAGCCTGTTGAAGGGGAGCTGTTGGTAAACACCAAGATTAACCAGCAACTGATTCTACTTTGGAGGACTGCATCTGGCTTCGGGATCAGAATTTCATCTCTCTCTCACACAGGCCCAGACTCTCTGCATTCTCAGACAGCTTTCATACTCAAGTCATATAGCTTTACAAGGACAGAACCTAAGTGTTTTCCTTCAACTGTTTGTTCACGGTTTGTCTTCCCTGGGCAGTGCCTCGCACAGCACAGGTCTAACACCACACTCTGGGTAAGTGGTGACACCAGGATCAGAATTACAACACAGGTGGGCTGACTCTGAGATCTGACATTCAGTGGGTCAGCAAAGTGCAGTATTTCCCAAAGCGGAGGTGACTGGGACCTGACGTTAACTAACATTACATTATGAAAGTACCTCCCTTTCCCACTCCAATCCAATGTCTCAGTTTAATCAAGGAGAAAGCTGTTTGTTGAAATGTCTCTATTCCTGCTTTTGAACAAATAACGGACTTTGGGCTCTTCTGCAGGCAGTAACACTTTGGTTTAACATCAACAGAAGGTATCTTATGGCTCCATTACATTTACAATAACTGAAGTTTACTTCTTAAAGATAGTGTTTATGTAAAAGTGGGTTCAAATGAAAATATTAAGCAAATAGTAGTACAGATGTTGACAGTGAGACAAAACTGGGGAGGAAGCAACCGACCACATTACTGAAATTTGGCAAACACTGCGTTAAGCTACAATGCCAAGGAGGGTAAAAATCTAAAGACATTCTACCACCAGATGCCAACTCATAACATTAGAGTGTCTATTAGACACTAGAAAAAAAAATCTGTGGATGCAAATGGATACTCCTCTTAAAGCTGCTAGCTCCTCCTCTCCCCCTACCATCCCAGACCCAGCTGGGCTATTTCTTTTACACTTCCAGCTGACCCTTCTTATAGAGCTTGCAGACCATCAGGAGGGCATGGAAGTCAATCTCAACTGAGGCCAGGTGTGGCCAGTAGTGGGCAAATATGACTCCAATTTCAAACCCAGTCATTACTAGCTGGTAAATGTGCACTTAGGCAAGTTACTTAACTGCTGAGCCTCAACTTCCTCCTCTGTAAATGGATGTCATACCTACCTCCCAGAGTATGTTCATTAGAAAAATATTTATTGAGCAGCTACTATGTGCCAAGCCCTGGGAATAAGAAATTAACAACATAGAAACAATTTGTCCTAGGAAAGCTTATATTTCAAGGAGAAAGAAACAGATGGACACAAACGAAAATAACCAAAAAAGCCAAGATATCTTTACAGATATTCATTATATTTTACAGGTATGAGAGAGTAACAGGGATGCCCTTACCTTAGACTATCCTGAATTTAACATTTAAGTGAGCTCTGAAGGATGAAAAGGAATCAGCCAAATAAAAGTGGGGGAGGGAAAGAAGAGTATTCCCAGTGAGGGAACCCAACCTGCAAAGACCACAACAAGGTTGTAGTAACTCCAAAAACAGACAGAAAGATTTGGGTAAGGAAGACAGGTAGGTGGTCCAGGATGAAGGGGGTGGGCAGGAGTAAGTTAAAGATCCTGGATTTTATTCTAAGAACAGTAGGCTCCACTTAAGGGGAGCACCTTTTAATAAGCAGGGGAGTACCTTGGTCCGATCTCCTTTTTAAAAATATTACGTTCCCTACAACTCTGTATGGAGAATGGTTTGGAGGGAGACAAAAGTCGAAGTGAGGCGGCTCCCGCAGGGACTCTGGTAGCTCATGAAGGCGCTCGGAATGGAGTGAAGTGGGCTGATTCCGGGGTACACTGAGTAAGAAGGGACAGCTGCTAACTTTTCTGTGCGCTCACCTTTACTGGGCATACACTCATTTCACACTCATAACTGTTTCCATTTATGGGGAGACTAAACACAGAGGTTAAGTGCCTGGCACAGAGTAAGCGCCCAACATGCTAGCTAGCACTAACTCTCCAGGCCATCTGCCTACTACGTGGAGGAGCCAGAGTAAGAATCCGCGGCGGGGGGACCCCTCCAGCAGGACTCCGGTCTCCTCAAGCAGCAGCTGCTCGCGCCAAAGAGGTACTATTACTGGAGGAAGCCGAGGCCCAGAAGGGGACCCTACCTAGTGTCTCTACAAGATGCTCCGCTTCCCTCCGGATCCACCTCCAGTCCCGCGGGGCACTCAAGAATTCTCCGGACGCCGGTTGCCCGCGCTCCAGGCCGGAAGGAGCAAAAGCGCGGGCAGTTGCCGAACGCGCTCCAGAGGCCCCGGAACCCGCGGCCTGCAAACACTCACCTGAAGCCCCCAGAACACGCAGCCGCCGGGGACCCCGCTCCTCCGCCGCCACTCGCGCCTGCGCGCGCTTCAAATGCTCCAGGCCGTGGCGCGCGCAGAGTGGCCCTGCCCCTTCCCCTTCCGGGATGCCCGCAGCTGGGTCCTAAAGCCCTCCGGGTCATGAGGGGCTGAGGGGGCACTCCCGCAGGAAGGGGCGGAGAGAAGACCGTGGCGCGGCTCCTAAAAGGGGGAGAGAGGAAAAGAGAGGGGCGGAGCCAAGGCTGGGGGCGGGCCTGGAAGCCCCTCCGCCATAGGCTGTTCCAAGGAAACATTATTAAACAAAGTCTCTGGCCACTAGAACTGCGGGGTCAACGCCAGTGGCTCGCAGGCCGTCCAATGGGAGAAGACATTGGAGGTACCCGGCCAAGTTCAGCTTCCTGAACTGCGGGGAGCTTGGTGGGCGGTCGCTGCAAGCCGGGCGTAGGCCGCAGAGGTCGCGAGTTCAGGCGTCCCGGCTCCCGTGTGACTGTCGTGATGTTTTTCTCCCAGGCCGGGGCCCGGCCGCGGATGTGGGAAGCCAGCCCGTCAGAACACAAGAAGTGGGTGGAAGTAGGTGTCCGGAGGGCTGTCTCCGACTTTAACTTGACCCGGGACTTTCACTTCCGTCACCCCCTCCTGGCTCTCACTCAGCTTTGTTGCACAGATAAGGGCTGGACTATCGTTCCGAAGTGTCATGATTAATGACCGAGGCTAGGGCTGCAAGGCTTCTGGATCCCTGTCCAGTGTTCTACTTCCAATTCCTTCTTTTCTCCGCGACATAGTCTGTGTATAACAACCTGTAATCTCCATCTCTCCTCCCCCCTTTCAAAGCCAGCCCCTTTGCCTCACCTTCCCAATTCTAGGATTGAATTTTGGGTAGAATTTTTCCGAATGGTTTAAAGGAATTAACCCAGCGATTAAGTCGTTTGCACTTTTTGGGGGGTACATTTTAACACATTAAGATTTCTTTTTCTTTTTGGCCCTGGGGGCAGCATTCGGGATCTTAGTTCCCCGACCAGGGATAGAACCCGTGCCCCCTGCAGTGGAAGCTCGGAGTCTTAACCACTGGTTCTCCAGGGAAGTCCCAGCAGATTAAGATTTCTTGAGGATTAAAATTAGGATAATGAAATTCCATTTCCCAGCCCTACTCTTGGCTAAGTTTTAGGTTTGGGAGGTCTAAACTTAATATGAGTTAGTAATAATAGAACAAACGGTTTCTGTGTTATTAACTAAAGATATTTGCTGTTCTTTAGGTATTTAAAGCATGCGATGAAGAAAACAAAGGCTGTCTAAGCAGAGAGAACTTTAAAGTTGCTGTTGTAATGCTGTTTGGATACAAGCCCTCCAAGGTAGAACTTTCTTTTGTATTTGGGGACTGGGCTGACAATACAGTAGTGGATGGATTCTAAGTAAAGTGCAGAGGGCTAGCTTAGGATGTTTATGAAGCAAACCGCTGCCTTTTGAGCAATTTCAGAGATGTGTCCAGTGCTGAATTTTACTTATGTCTTAAGAATCCAACTCAGGAATGAATTAGAATCCGTCAAGACTAAGTCATCAGGCTGCTAATAATATTAAGTAGGAGATGCTAGTGAGGTTCCAAGAGGGAAGCCTGGGAGTGGGATGTTGGTAACAGAAGGAATTCACAGAGGAAGTGACATGCAGGATTCTTTTTTTCTTAAATTAAAAAAAAAAAATTTGCTCCATTTAAATTATGAAAAGAATGCATTTACATAGTCAAAAAATTAAAACGGTCCAGAAAAGTATAAAGTTGGGTGTAAAATCCCCTCCCTCCCTACTAAAGGGTCCCACTCCTCAGGAGTTACCATTATTAACAGTTTCTTGTGTATCATCCCAAAATTTCCTATGTATTGACAGACACGCCTAGCATTGTATTGAAAAGTGGGTGCATAGTATGCCTATTTTATTTTAACTTGCTTTTTTCACTTCACAATAGAAGAACATAAAAGCACACACAGCACGTTAAAAAAATAGTTGCTTACTATTCTCTTTAGCTAGTTTCCTTGTTTTGGTCATTTCAGTTGTTTCTCTTATTTTTCATTCCTACAAATATTGCTGCTGTGAGCATTCTCTTATAACTGTATCTCTGCTTGTGGATATATCTCTGTGGAATAAATTCCTAGAAATACAAGTGCTAGGTACATTTGAAATTTTGTTGGGCATTGGTCTCCAGGAAAGGTTGCACTAATTAAGGAGAGTTGAGCTGAACTTCAGTGAATCTCCCATTTTAGTAGGACAGGTTTCCTATGCCTCCTGTCCTTGTGCTGCTCCTCTTGTCTGTTACATCCATTCTAGTGATGGATCCCTCTTGTTAAGCTGCTGAACTGGAATTAATCAGGGGCAAGATCTTGGCCAGGTTTAAGAAATTCAACTGCAGGCATCAAACAGAGGGAGCACTCAGGGCTCTGCCTGGAATGTCATCCCTCCTGCTGTTGTTAGACAAAGTGGCTGGGCAACTGCTTTGGCCCAATTGTTCCCTATGAGTGGGCTCTACCTGTCTGTCAGATTGCAGGCCCTGCAAAGCCAGGGACCTCGTGATGTCCCACTTCTCTGTTCTTCATTATGCTTAAGTGTATTACAACTTCACTGTTAATATGTTCTGTTGATATAAATATGTCCCATGAACCACCCAGGTAGGTTCAACTGCTAGGGGTTGCTTAGTTACTGAGAGGTTGATTATGGAGCTTCAGGGCTGGCTCCCAGAAATTGCAGCTCTCCTGTTAACCTGCAATCATTTCAGCTGGAATTCCAGAGCAGGTCAGCTAAGGGGACTCAGCTTTTGAAGCATTGAATTTAACCCAGGTTCAGCTGGAAAGATATCTGGTCTCATTCTACCTTTATCACCTTTGGATCTATTTACTTGATTTTAATTTTAGAACATGTAAGTGAGAAATTTAAAGACAAGTACAGTGATATGGTAACATACATACATACACACCATCAAATTTAACAGATTTTTACTTTTGGTTGAGGTTTTGGATTTTATTTTTTAATCAAAGGAAATGCTTGTTTACTGCAGATCGCTAAACAGTGAAATACTGATATAGCAAATCACTTATACACTTAACAATCATTTGTAACAATCATGAAGTTTTATTAAGTGACGCTTAATGTATTCCCTCTGTGAAATTTTACAGATTTTTCCTCTTACAATGGGTTGAGGTTTGGGGTTTTATTTTTAAACATTGCTTTTCAGCAAATGAAATATTTACTGAATGCAGGTCATGAAGCAGTAAGGCACTAAAATAATAAATCACTTCTGCATTCATGAAGATGTTTACAGAATGAAATTTATTGTGTTCCCATTTAATCAAAGGAGCACTTGCTAGTTGCTAGAAATACAAAGGTGAATAAACATAGACCCTACTTTGAAATAGTTCACAGTTTAGTGTAGAGAGACTTATGAAACTCTGATAAATACTAAGATAGAGAAGAGATTAAGAACAGAAAGGGAGGAGGGCAAGGAGAAGGGTCTAATTCTGTAGTAACTTTAATAGGAATCTGGGCATCATTTAGAGCAGCGGAGGTAGACTCTGATATGAAGTGTCTGGGAGCGCTTTGTGGTGGTGGGAGAAGTTATGCCTTGGTGATTCACGGTTGCCTGTGGTGGCCGTATCAGAGTGATGTGACAGCAGGACTGAAGGGATAAGAAAATAAGAAAATTCAGAAGGAGTAGGTTTGGGGGAAAGGCAGTGAGTTCGGATTGGGGCATATTAAGTTCGAGGAGGCTACAAGCACCCCAAGTGCATTCCTTTTTTAAGTGCTGTGCTGGGTGTTGAGGTGATGGTGGTAAAGATCTGCTCTCAGATTGTGCCACCTCCCTTAGATGTAGGAATCTGAAGTTGGGTGGAGAGGTGAGGGCTAGAGATAGATTAGGGATTCCTCACAGGTGGTAGCTCAAAACATGAGACTGAGGGGGCATTGCCCAAGAGGAGTGTGCGGCGTGTGAGGGGCAGTGTCCTGAGGGGAGAACATGGGGGGAGTGCCCACATTTAAGGGTCGGCGGGGACTCCATGAAGAAGATGCACTGGGAACTGGTTGTCTGGGAGGGGCAGGAGGAACCAGGGAAGTGCAAGGCATGGAATCCAAGGTGGAGAAGCTACATCAGATGTTGCCAAGGTTCTAATTCCATGATGTTTATAAAGCTCTCTTAACCATGTGGGAAAATGCTTATGTTTTAATATTTAGTGAAGGCAGGTCCCCAAACTTAATATACAGTGTATTCTCAAATAGTTTAAAAATGCATGGAGGGGGGGAAAAAAAGCTGTACTAGGCCTAAATGTTAACAATGGTTTTCACTGGATGGCTGGTGTTTTAGATGTTTTTCTTCATAATTAAAAAATATTTTTCATGTTTTCTACATCATGTTACTATTACAGTCAGGAAAAAATTTTTAAGTAAACCCATAGAGGCCATTGTAACAATTGCTTGTATTTGTCTAAAACAGAAATGTTACCTTTTAGGTTATGCTGTACATGTGACAGCCAAGTTGAATCTATATGACCAAACTGTTTTGGTCAATGCAATAAAGTTTTGGGGGCCATTAGAGTCTGTAGTAGATTAGCATCTGGTATCTTATTAATAGAAGAGAAAAATGACTATTATAGCTGTTCTGTGATGTTACTTGTCTGCTGGATTCAACAAAGTTGGTTTCTCATAAAATACATTCCTTCCCCGCACCCCAGGAATTAAGAACTTGTACTGTGAAAACATTTGATGAAATTGTATATCTTATGCTTCTTTCTTTTCTAGATAGAAGCTGATGCTGTGATGTCCTCAGTAGATCCAAACACTTCCGGTAATGTGAAAGTTAATTTTTAGTACTCTTATTTAGACATTCATGAAACTACAGCTAAGAACAAATATAGAGGCTATAAAGCATTATGTTTAAGCAAATCTTTGTTTTGTTTCTGATTACCCAAAAAGAACGAGGTTTGGTTCTTTTAATTTTAGTTAATTAATGTAGTCATAAGCGTATGTTTATTGTAGGAAAATTTTAAACCCCTGAAAAGCATAAAGAAAAAATGTTGCTGGTAATTTCAACATCCCGCGGATGATCTAGGTTTTCTGACTTAAGCAGCTGAGTGAGTGGAAGTGGCACTTCCTGAAATGGGAAGACTGGGGGAGAAGATTTAGGGTCTGGGGAGTGCAAGAATTCAATTTTGAATATGTTGAGTTTGAGAGGTTTCGGTCAATGATGTCAAGGCAGTTGAGCTGTATGAGTATGGAATTCAGAGGAAAGATCTGGACCACAGAAATAAGTTTGAGAGTCATCAGCGTTTGGATGGTTTTGAAGCCATGGGAGTGGATGAGACCCCTTGAGGGAGAGACTGAGACCCGTAGGAACTATAACCATTAAAAGTCAAGTAGGGGATGAAGAGACGGCAAAGGAGGCTTAGGAGGGGCAGAGGGGCCAGAGGAAAATCAAGAGTATTTGATCAAAAGCCAAGAGAAGTGACTATTCCAAGGAAGAGGTTTGGTCAACAGTGTCCAATGCTGTTGAAAGGTTAAGTAGCAAAAGAACTGAAGAGGATCCGTGGAGCTGGCAACCCGGGGGTGTCAGGTGATTTTAGGAAGAGCAGTGTCATTACGTGATGGGAGCAGAGGCCAGGCTGCAGTGGTTTGAAGATAAAGGGAAAGTGGCAAAGTGACAATGTGAGTAGATAAGTCTTTCAGTGGGTCCAGTAGCTGTGGATCAAGAGCTGTTTGCTTTGCTTTTGTTTGCTTTTTTTTGGAACACAAAGAAGATGTTTCTAAGCTTAGCAGAATGATCTAGTGAAGAGGGAAGAGGCAAATGAGACAGAGAGATAACTACCTATTGTTTGAGGAGATAGGGTCCAGAGCATGCTGAATTGGCTTTTCAAAAATTACTTTTTGGGGGGATGTAATTTAAGGCTTACGGAAAGTTGCAAAATAAAAATAGTACAGAGAATAGCTGTATACCCTTTAGCCAGATTCACTTACTGTTCATATTTTACCCCATCTACCTTCTCTTCTGCACTTTCTGCCTCTTCTCCATCCTGTCGCTGAGCTGTTCATAACCACAGCACACCCATCATAAGTTTATATTGACACTTGTCTTTATCTGCTTTACCATCTATATTGCAATGTTGTCACTTGATCTAATTATGTCCTTATTAGCATCTTTCCTCATTTAATACAGGAATTAGTCCTTGGTATCATGTCTCTTTAGCCTCTTTTAATCTGGGATATTTCTATAGACTTTTTTTTTTTTTTTTTTTTGCCTTTTTACAACATTGTTATTTTTGAGGAAATAGCCCACCCCTCATGGTTTCCTTTTTTTAGGAACAGCCCTCATCTTGTGTTTGCATGGCGTTTCTCTGTAAGTAGGTTGAGGTTAAGCACCCTCAGCCAGAATCCCATTTGGGCGATATGTCCCTCTCAGGGCGCCACATCTGGAGGCACACGATGTCTGTCTGTCTCTCGTAGATACTAATTTTATCACCGGTCAAGACGTTGTCGGATTTCTCCATTGTATTATTTCTCTTTATATTTTCTTCCCTTGCAACTAATCAGCAGCCTGTGGAGAGACACGTTCGACGTTGCAGATATTCTGCTTCTCATCACAATTTCCGCCTGGATTTGGTATCCATTTGTGATTCTTGTCTGATCCAGTTTTTGCTGTATGATTGCAAAGTAATGATTTTTATGATCCCAGTGCCTCTTTCAGTTAGCCCTTGGCATTTTTACTATAAGCAAGAGACTTCCCGTCTTCTTGATTGATCAGTCCATCTCTCTTTTATCAGTATGGACTCATAAATTTGTATGTTTTTAATGATTTATAATTCATTACTATACTTAGTTATTTTAGTGCTCCACTTACCACAGATTTGGCCATTGAGTGCCTCCTTGAGCTGGCTCCTGTGTCCTTTAGACTGGCTTGACTTTTTTCTTTTTAAAAATCTTTTTATGTATAAATTTTGGGTTTACAGAAGAGTTTACTAGATTATTTTTTGGATACAGGTTTGGTATCACATATTAAACATGACTTTTCAAACAATATTATTGCTAGGAGAAGGTGTTTTTGACATAACTCCCTAACTTGATGGAATTTCCCCAGGCTTTAAATTTCATGTTAAAAATTTTCACACTTTCAAAGTATTCAAATGTTGTTTCTTTGCTGTTCAGTTTAGGTTGCAACTTCTTGGTGAAGCCTTCCTTACATATTTTCTCTGGGTTTCTATGTGAATATTCCAGTCTATAAAGATTTCTGTCTTCTGGCAGAAGGATTTCCTGCATTTTTTGCATTGTTAGGGTTTCTCTCCTTTAGGAGTCCCCTGAGAGTCAGTGAGTGATTCTGTCTGGATGCATGTCTTACGCTGCTCTTGTTTATGTAGCGTTTCTACATAAATACGTGTAGTTTGCCAAAAGCACTCTCAAATTCATTATTCCCGGAGATTTTCTCCCTTATGTGTGTTCTTTGGTTCTGAATTAGGGATTTGACTTCACACGGAAGGTTTTCTTTCCTTAACCAGTTCTTTGATGTACCGACAGGTGTTATTCTGGAAGAAAGGTTACCCACGTTCTTTACAGGTGTAGTGAGTTCTCTGATGTAAAGGTTGACTTCCGAAAAAACCTTCCACATTCAATATCCTGAGTTTTCCCCCCATGTGTATTATATCACATTTAGTAAGATATGACTTACACGCATGTGTTACATTCGTATGGTTTCTCTATGGGTCACTTGATGTACATTGAAGGGTAAATTCTGGCAGAAGGTTTTCCCACCTTCATTACATTCTAAAGGTTTCTCTTGAGTGTGAGTGCTCTGATATAAAGTGAGGACTGGTCTGTGGCAAAAGGATCTTCCAAGTATGCCGTTGTTAGTTTCCTCCCCTGCTTTTTCTTTTTTTCTGATGTTTGAGAGAGGGTTGACTTGAGGCTGGAGATGTTTTGTAAATTTCATGAAACATTTCCTCTCTTTCCTGAGTTCTCTAATGCTTGGATTTGGACTTCCTGAAGAAACAGTTCTCACATTTTTGCAGTCATGGAGCTTCCTTTTAATATTAGTTCTGATGTACATTAAAGCTTTAGGTTTTGAACGAGGTTCTCTACATTCCCTTCATGTGGCCTATCTCACACCTGAGTTCTCTTATGTATAAGGAAGACTGCCTTATTATGGGACATTTTCTCGAATTCATAATAGTCTAAGGATTGCTTCAGAACTGGAGTTTTTGATGCTGAAAGTAGGCTTCCCTATGAGGGCTTTCCGACTTTGGTGATGTGCTCCAGGACCTGCTCCCGTATGCACGTCCCTTGCATTTAATATCAGGGATATTATAGGTACTCTCACATCCACTTCCCCATCAGATCATTAGGATGCTTCCTGTCACAGCATCTTTTCCTAATACTTAATTTTTAAGTATATTTCAAAAGGTTACAAAGTAAATTAGTCATCTGAGAAATTCAAGGGAAGATTGGGTTGGAGGAACGAGATCAAAGTGTAGGTGCTTAGTACCTTGCTCCAAAATTACTGTGAAAGGGGTTTCCTTAGTCTACAAGCTTCCAGGCTTTTCCCTTCCTCTTCTGGTCCTGATATCAACAGCAGATTAACTTTCTCAAAGCATCACTTTCTTCATGATTAAAGGAGTAGACTTAGCTTCAATTCATGTCCCCTTGAAAGGGGAGACTCAAGACCACAGACATCCCAGGGAAAGAGTAAAATAGCCATCTTAGCAAGAAGTCACTGCTGAACTCTGAATGCTGCTAACATAAAATTTTTTCATTAGGACTGTTAGTAGTGAACCAATTTCAGACCAGCTCCTTCTTTTCTCCCTTTCAGTGACATGAGTCACATTTACATGTTATTTTTCTTACAGGAAGAGAGTTTATACACAGATTATTTTACCAAATATATTATCTCTCTCCTTAATGTTTTGATCTTGAAGAACTGAAAGGTTGGCCTTGGCTTTCTGGGAGCTATTTATTCAGGTAATCAACTTCCCAAAGTTCTTCTGAGTAGCTGTGACTTGGGAATTCTCCCACTAGGTGTAGCTCTTCTTACATCCAGACAAGGTTGTGCCACATCTCCAGCATGCAACCCCAAAGGACCCTCCACACAGAGCCCATTTGCTGCCCAGCTTCCTGGGGGAAGGTCCAGACTCACATCCTGGATTGAGCCTGACAGGGCAGAGCCCTGACGATGCACACATTTCATACAGTACCTAAACCTGGATGCCCAGACCCTGCTTCCCAAGGTCTCTCTAAAAGGTGGGTCGTTTCTGTAGAGGTTCCTTGTGAAAATTAAAAAGAGTGAAAAGTTAAGACAAAGCCATTAGAAGAGTAGGATGTCTCAGGGAAAGTCACACTGGGAGAATTTGAGGGCAGCCAGAATGAGTAGCAAAAAGGTGTTAATGACATTTTTAATGCCTGTAACTTAACAAGCACTTGAGTATCAGCAAAAACTGTTTAGGCACCAGGAACAAGGAATTATATTAATGGGAGAAAAAAAAAAAATCAAGCCACTTGTTTAAGGAAGCAGCAGATCAGTGTTGGCATTGGTTCCAATACACACTATTGCTACCTAATTTTAGAGGGTTTTATTTCTGTTCTCTAAGGGTATAGAACATTTCATATCTCCTCTAACTATAGAAAATGAAAGAAGTTTGCAACTAGAAGAGCCTAGAAAACAGTCATATATTTCCTTTTTTAAAATGAGGAAACTGAGCTCCAGAGAGGAATAAAAAATCTTAATCCTGGCATTTGATGGTTCTTTATTGGTTTATAAGATACTTTTACATGTGTTACAGTATTTATTATTATTATAGATAATAATTATAGCTTTGATTCCTTGAGTGTTTACCATGTGCAGACTCTGTGATGAGTATTATGCATGGATTGTTAAATTTAATACAACTCTATGTTAGGTTTGTCCCATTTTATAAGTTAAAACAATCCTGAAGCTTAGAGAGGTTAAGTAATCTGTGCAGGGTGGCCCAGCTAGCTAGTAAGTAGCAGACCACAGTCGTGTAATCTCCAAGCTTACCCTCTCAACCATTTGATAAACCCTTCCCTTGAGGTTAATAGTGTCATGGATCATATTGATGGAGCTGAGGCCAGTCTTCATTGTCCTGGGAACTTAATGAATGAGTTGAAATCAGGAGTGGGTCAGTACACAAAAGACAAATCACAAGGTTCTGTGCAGCCGCTAGAGGTTGATGTCAAATTTGGTTCCGAGCTACTGAGTGTCCAGATCAAATAGGGAATCACAACCAAGTGCAGATGTCAGCACCCACACCACAGAAACTCCTTTTCCAGAGAGACATAGTTTTCCCCGATGTGGGATGTTTCCCGCACGATGTCTCATGGAGGAGAGACTAATAAGTGGACACTGACGTCCACAAACTGTTCAATAAATACAGTAGTGAATGAAGTCTGTAAGGCCGTTTCTTGTACTTTCTTCAGCATAGGCCAGTGGTTTAATGCCAAACGTGTCTGGGCAGTTCTATGAAGGGCAAGACCATGTGTGATCTCAGATGGTTTGACTTCATTGTGGGATAAATCGTAGAGCATTTTATATGAATAACAACAGCTAAGATTTATAAGACTTTTGCTTAATCTGCCCAATGCACATCGCCCCACTGCATTCTCACACAGCTGTCTGCGTGTTTTTATCCCAGAGCTATATAAAATATGCTTGAGGGAAAAAACCAGAACAAAGTATATCAGAATTTTGTTTCCACTGGGTGATTAGATCATGCTTTTTTCTCCCCTTTCTTTCTGTTTTTTTATATTGTTGCCCTTTCAACACACTGAACATATTTTACTTTCATACTTAGAAAAAAAAAAGCTTTCCAGGAGCTTACTTTTAACCTGCAACTTTAAACAATGGAAAAATCAAGAGATTGATTCATTACAGTGGTGATGATAGACTGTTTGACTCAGTCATGCTATCCAGGGTCAGTTTAATTGGAAAATAATTTGTGGATGATGAGGTTAATGGCTTTTATTTATTGCTATCTTGGCTGAGTTGTTTTGAGCCGGATAGTTGACTATAAAAGTATTCTTTTCCTAAATTTAAATGTCTGTTTTCTAGTCTTTTAAGTTATATTGTAAACACATTTTTTGTATTTGTTTTGTGTATATTTTGTTGTTTTGGGCTCCTACCTAAGGAACTGAGGCCACGGTATAGCAGGTGTAGCAGGCTGCTGTTTGACTTCAGATTTCAGTTGACCTCTTCATTTCTATCATCAGGAAACACATACACATTATACTTATCTTGAAATCATAGGACCATTTTGTGGTATCACCCACAGATATTCCCTTCTCAATTAATGTATTTTAATTCCCCATTTAAAGATGATGAGTAAGTTTTCTTGTAGGGGTAAAAAAGAATTAGGAGACACTGACCTAAAGACACTTTTTAAGAATGTCATATGTGATAGGGAAGATGAAAGAAGTATCGTCACTTCTGTGATGGCCAGATGTCACACGAACACAATAGAGAAGAAAACCTCTAAGAGTTTCGAAGGGAGCGGCACTCCCTTCCTGCCCGAGGTGTGGGCCAGAGCCGGATGTGGAAGGCTGGGTGGGGTTTGCAAAAGGTGGAGAAGCAAAGAGGAGAACAGGGCGAATGAATGAAGGCAGATGCCAGCTGCGAGCTTGTCCTCCGGCTCCTGGTGCTCCCTGGGCTCTGCTGGTGCCAGCGTGGATGCAGAGCTCCGTGCCAATTTAGACTTCCCCGCGCGGTCCACGCCCGTGCAAACGTTGCCTGTCATGTCCTGGAGACTTTGCTGAGGTGTCTGTTCATGGTCCAGAGGAGGGGCTTTATCACTCACCCTCCATCACAGGTCCGCACTTTCTCCTCCTCCGTAGGGGCTCTTTCTGCATGCTAGCCCTGTGGGGTTTCTCCTACAGACCCCCTACCCCCAAGCGTCTCACCCTCTTCTCTCAGATCCCTGCCCCCCGTTTTACAGCGCGCCCTCTTGCTGGTCCCCCTTTCAGATTTGCAGGCCCAAAGTGCTCCTCAGCTGTCCCTGTGTTGGTATCAAGTCCTGCCGGAAAGGGAACCCCCGGCCCCCCACGGAGTGGTGCTTTCTTCTCCCACTGCCGCAGGGAGTGCGGTGCGCTGCAAGCCAGCTGACCCGCAGCGAGCAGCCCTGACGGAAGCTGGGAGTTGGAGAGGGGGAGATTTAAGGACCAGTTTACCTGGAAGGAAGAGTGAAACTTTAAACTCCAGAATAAGGGATCGGCGCTTTGCACTGCTAACGCTGAGGAACCTTTGAAGGGTTATGAGCAGCAGATGTGCATCATAAAAAAAGATAACGATTCCCGTCCACGTTTGGTAGGAATAAGGTTTCGTTGGTTCAGATTTCTCTATTCTGCTGTAACCTGTTTTTACTCTTCCTCATTTCCCTCCCAATGATAGAGTAAAACTTGCTTTCTTCCATTAAGGTGGATTCTTTTCTCTTCCTGCCCCTACTCTTATGCGTGTAGCTGGAAGAAAATATTAGCCCTCTGAATTTACTTACCCATCTTACTGTGACAACTCACTGCTCTTGATGCCACGAAAGCCCTTCTGTCCTTACAATCTTTTTATGCAAACACATTCTATCCTTTTTTTTTTTTTCCCTGCATGGTCTCCAAAAGTCATAATCTGAATTTTATTTCTCAAACTAGAAAAGGCTTGCATTATACCTTTTAAAAGGCCACTTAATCCTTTTAAGCCCTCATTTTTAGGCATTTTCAATCCCTGGAAAAATTAATAGATGGCCCAATGACTGTGAGCCCTCTCTTTTCTACTAAATCCAGGACCAGACTTCCAGTCTAAAAAACTTGGCATTTTTATTATTTTCTCCTTCATTCTCCCAGGTTTATTGCAGTTTCTAATTTAAGCTCACTGCGATAGCCAGAAACTAGATGACTACATTTTCAAGAGGATTTCTCTCTACGCACTGACCCTAAAGCTTAGAACTGTGAGCCACAAAACAAAACAAAAGAAAACAACTTTCAAGGAAAAATTTATATAGTTTTGTTGGACTTTTTGAATATATCCACCCCTGTGGTGAAAGATGATTACCTTCCTAGGAAATTGCTTAAAAACAAAAAAGGGGGAAAAGATAAGACTTCTCTATATGATATACCTGTATCACATGTATTAAGTAGATTGGAAAGTAAAAAGTATATATATTCATTATAGAACATGAAGAGTCCATTTTGCCAAGAGTAGTTTATAAAATGGAAGGGAGTGCTTTCCGTGATATGGAAAATGCACAGACTTGCAGAGTCTGGAAGGATTCCGTAAAGATCGTTGGCCCCAATGGCCTTTGAGGCATGATCCTCAGTCCTGTGTCCTGTGGGGGGCACTTCTAGAGGCGCTGCTGGAGAGGGAACGGTGAGGAGCCCACCTCACTCCAAACCGAATAGCTTTGCCTTCATCTCTACACACTGGGCGTTCCTGATTTAGAAAGAAGAACCTTTCCTACAGCTAAAACAAAGTAAGAAAACTACTGGTAGAGTCCAGCTACCCGGGCAGTTTCTGAACACCTTCTGTAGATTAATAACGAACACAGATAAACACATAGGTCTGCGTGGTTCCTGTGGTGATCCCAACGTGTAGCTACAGCAAAGTGTGTTTAGGTAACTTTCATTACTAGAACAGTTTACAGAGAAGACCCAGCCTCGTATTTGGAATTAGAATGTTCTGAACATACTTTCACTCCAGGGGTGGACACAGGTAATGCATTTCTCATTGGGTATGAAATGTGGTGGCAGTAGAATTATGGAAAGTCTTTGTGAAGTGGTAATTTTAGGTTTGAATATGGTGACAGCAGGTGGAGCTAGTAGTAGGAACTCTATTTCTAGGCCATTTAAACAGCAGTAAAACATATAAAACTTACATTAATGTGTTTGCATTACAGAGCTGTAGGAATAGCAAACCTTTATGCCTTGGCTTTGGAAAGTGATCATACTACTACAACATGAGAGAGCTCAGCTGAATGGAAACTTCTCTATCCTTTTTAGAAAAGGGACTTGCATGGTATTGAATGCATTTGTATGTGTTGCCATCGAAGATTAAGACAAGAGGATGGGGATGGGGCAGTGAGATATGTTTATGTGGTTTGATATTGACTTTAAAAAATAAGGTATACGAGCCTGTGGGAAAATAGTGTGAATGAACTTGATTACATAACTAGAGTTATTTGTATTATTAGATGGTTTCTTCTTTTTAAGTGGTAATAAACATATAGTTGAAATCCACATATATTTTCTCCTAGGAAACACTAAAGAACATGTGCTTTTTATCCCCCAAGATTATGAAATAAAGACCTGACTACTTTATAGCCCCAAATACGGATGAGTTTTCTGAATATGTGGTTTAAAATATATCATTCACCACTCATGCACTTTTTTTTTCTTGTGAATCTTAATCACACATTGAACCACGGAACTGTGCTTCTTTTCTTATCGTTTCCTGAAATCAGATGCAATTAAATGAAGAGCAAATATTATGCATGCATTTCCTTTTCCTCTGAATTTTGTTTGTTTTTTTACTGTATCATAGGTATTAAGAAATTGGGGTTTCTAAAATGACGATTTTGCTGGCTATGTGAATAAATAGGGACCTACTTTTTGGCATTAATTTACAGAGTTATAAGAGCATTTAAAACACATTTTAATGCTTTTTGCTGAAAACTAGAAATAACGTCTTCCTATGCTTTAATTTACTTATTCAACAAACGTGAGGAACGCCTCCTACAAGCAGGTATCTTACTAAACACTGTGGATAAAATTTGACAGCAGACAATCCTTTCCCTCGGTGTGTCTCAGGCAGACGTGTGGCCAAATAGTTACCATGGGACCCGATGAGAACGGAGCTGCATCGCTCCACATCCTCCACTGCCATGGGGGAAAATGCTCCAGACGCTAATTCCATACAATGTATATTTATTGAGCACATGCCAAGCACTCTGGAAGGTGCCAGGAGATACGCCTGTTGCTGCTTTCTTGACTTTTGCTCTTGGTTGTCTCCAAAGCATCAAACAGCTAACATCTCCAAATTGCAACTCCATCTCAGCACCGCCCCCATCCTGCTTCCCCTCGTCTTTCTCATCTCTTTAAATGACTCCTCAAACCACCTAGTACTCAAGCCAGAACCTAGGGCTTATTCTTGACATCTTCTTTCTCATGCACCACGTCTAACCCTCCATCTTTTCTGCAGTATGTCTGGAACCTTCCACTGCCCTCCGTTCCCACTGCCCGCACCCTCGTGACCACATCTCTTGCCAGTAGGATCCTAACGAGTCTCCTTTTTTATATTTTGCTTTCTCCCCAGTCCTTTTTCAAAACAATAGCCAGAGAGATCTTTCCAAAATCTAGATCAGATCATGTCACTTCTCAGTTCCAACTTTATTGACTTCCTATTGCAACTGAAATAAAAATCAAATTATTTCCTGTGGCCCACGAGGGGCTGTGCGTTCGGGCCCCTGCCCACCTCACCAACGCCGTCTTCACCGCATTCGAGCCACTGTGGCCTGTTTTCACTTCTCCCACTTCCCACCCCATGGCCTTGGCACATGCTCTTTCCACGGCCTGGAATGCTCTTCTTCCCACCTTTAGCCAGTTGGTATCTTCTCATCATTTAGGGCTTAGCCTAAATATTACCTCCTCTGTGAGATCTCTCCTTCACCAGAGTCTGCTCTACAGGAGGATTTCTGTGACGTGTTTTATACCCTCCTGTTTTCCCCTTGTTGCACACGCCACAGTTTGTAATTATGTGTACGTTTGTAATTGAACCTGTATCATCACCGTCTCCGTCACTAGACCAGTGGCTCCCTTGGCACTGGAATCGTGTGTGTTCTCTTTTCCCCTCTATTCCCAGAGCTTAATGCAGTGCCTGGCACCCAGTGGGTCCTAAAGAGTTGTAAGAGAATCGTTTAAATACATAAAGATAGATGGACTTTTTAAATTTCTAAATCTTTAACGACAAATAAGAAAACTGTGGAAAATTAAGAAAACTATTTTCTACTTTTTAAAAAACCATTGGAACTATTTCGGGAAATGTGTATAGTTCAGTATACCTCACCAAAATATTCCCTTTTGGAAAGGGTGCAAGTTCTTAAAAATTAGCACGTGGTTATTGTGTGATTTGGGGCTTTTTTTTTTTTTTTTAACAACTTTGCAGTTTTTTTTTTTAAGATTATTTATTTATTTATTTATTTATTTATGGCTGTGTTGGGTCTTCGTTTCTGTGCAAGGGCTTTCTCTAATTGCGGCAAGCGGGGGCCACTCTTCATTGCGGTGCGCGGGCCTCTCACTATCGCGGCCTCTCTTGTTGCGGAGCACAGGCTCCAGACGCGCAGGCTCAGTAATTGTGGCTCACGGGCCCAGTTGCTCCGCGGCATGTGGGATCTTCCCAGACCAGGGCTCGAACCCGTGTCCCCTGCATTGGCAGGCAGACTCTCAACCACTGTGCCACCAGGGAAGCCCTGGGGCTATTTTTAAAACAGTGATACATTTTTAAATGGAAATCCTGACATATAAAAACGAACTGCTCTTTTCATATATTTAGGGCTCAGTTCACTAGAATGTTTAAATTCTTGGCTGCACTCTTTAAACCTACTACAAAGATCACATTAGAATTCATTTTAATAGACATTGTAAGCACAGTATCCAATCTCATATGATCACGCTGGGCTCTTTTATTATGAGAATCACAGGAAGCAGAGCCTGAGGCTGCAGAACAGTCATGGGGCGTACCTAAGGCTGGGGACAGTGCCAACGCTATTGTTTATGGAATGTTCTCTCCACTTTTATCTGCGGTATGCAATTGGTATTGACTTTTGAGAAACTACTTCTTCGCCCTGATCTCCCAGCTGGAAAAAAACCTGTCGTAATGACATCTGGCTAGGAAAAAAGGGATCAAAGACGCATAAGGAAAGAAAATTATGAGACCTTATTTTATAAGTAGTTTCGGGCCTGTCTGTTAGATCTGTCAGAGAGAAGAGTGTCATACTTTTTCGAGGTCATCATCTTTTATCCCCGGGAAGAGCTCAGTGAGCTCCGAAAGTGTCTACCCTTTCTGCCGTCGATTGCTAATGTGGAGTCTACTTAGCTTTTTAAGAAAATGTCTTTTCGACTTTAGAGATCTTTATGAATAAATACTACTCACCAAAATTAAGATAACATTTGTTTGTGGTAGTATCATTTTCCATTTATGTTTTGTTTCCTTCTTAAAGAGAAAGACAGTAAATTGGTTTTTTCCAACTTTTAGGGATATTACTTAAGGAGTTTTTAGACATTGTAAGGAAAAAGAAGGAAGCTCAACTATATTGGAATGAAATAAGACACATCTTCACAGCTTTTGACAGGCACTGTAAGTATCTTTAAAGTGTTTTGATATAAAAAATGGCTATCAAGGAACTGTGAATGGGAACATATACTCAGTAACTAAAATAATATACTTGGAAGGTTATT
Source organism: Balaenoptera acutorostrata (assembly GCF_949987535.1). Lineage (NCBI taxonomy): Eukaryota > Metazoa > Chordata > Mammalia > Artiodactyla > Balaenopteridae > Balaenoptera > Balaenoptera acutorostrata. The sequence goes on from NC_080066.1 coordinate 173,114,165, forward strand.
TTATTATATTCATTAGCTATTACCTTAGATGTTGGTGTACATTTTTTTTCTCCATCACAATCTTAAATTCTTGACATTTACGATGGGTGAAATAATATCTACAGTTATATAATTGTACAATACTTATGATTTGCCTGCAATGTAATGGGGACAACAGAAGGGCTGGCCATGCGGAGATATAGCTGAAGAGCTACTTATGGAAGTTTGGGAGACCATGAGGCCTTTTTTTCCGACTCCTCCTTTGACCCACACATAATTGGAGGAATTGTTTTCCCATGCTGGGGTGGCCCAGAGGAGTAGCTTCAGACCCCCTCCCCACAGAACACAGGGTTGAAAGACTTGTGGAGTCCAGGTTCAGTATTTTGGTTTCTGTAATGGTTTTCCTCTAAATAATAATATAGTTCTAATACCAAGCAAGAAAAAAAATGTGAATTTTGAAGAATGAATTATTTTGGCAATTCACAAAGACTTGAAGCCTAATGCCATTGTTGCAGTGTCTGTCCCTTAGTCCTTTCCCTGGGACTCAGGGAATCGGCAAATGATGGGGCTGGAAGAGACCTTCATGAGCATCTGGGACTGTACTGAGGGAGAGTATTACTAGATTCTCAAATTCTTCCAATGAGACAGACAATCTCAGATTACCTTATATGTAAAATCAATTATAAATTACTGCTTTTCTCCTAGTAATAGATTAAAGTCTCACTCATATGTTATGGCTGAAATAGCAGTTCATGGGGCTGATAGAAGTGTATGAATGTTATGTATTCTGCTTTCAAATAGATCGTGGATATTTAACTCTGGAAGATTTCAAAAAAGCATTTAAGCAGGTGGCTCCCAAGTTATCGGAAAGGATTATTCTCGAGGTATTCAGGTAAGGTGCCAAAATCTTTATGTATACCCACCCCTTGATTTACCATTTGCTTTTACAAGTTTTCAGTTTTATGGAGAACACTCATTTATGCTTATTTTTCACTAGTGAACATTTTCATCTCACAGCATATTGTCATGATCCAGGAGAGAATTTTATAGTTAGCTATTCGTCCATCCACACCTTGACAGTGGGCTCTAAAGTGGGTGGAGTGCTTGCATACTAGGAAGGTGGAAAAATCATTTGTTAGTAGGGGTGGAGAGGAGCAGAAAGAAAGTAGAACTTCTTTGTATATTTATGTATTGACCAAAAAACCCCCCGAAGCTTTATTAATATTTAACATGGATGCTGGTGTTCTCCCATGGTCTGTATTTCATCAGACATGGGTTACAAATGGTCCTTGAGTTGTCTGGAGAGTAGAGTTGGGTTGATCAGTGCTGGCCCCTCCTTCGTTTGTTTTCAAAGTTATAGACCCATGTTGCAGTTCACACACACCTGATAAAGTAGATTTAAAGATTATATTATGTTGTCTTTATAAACTATTTCTGACAAAATGGGCAAGTGGCTTAAAAGCAGTTTCCATTAGGAAACTGCAGATTGAAAATAGTAAGAATAGTGTAAGCACATGCTTGCAGAGAAAATTGCAGAGTTGCCTCTTCTCTGACTGCTAACATGAGTTCCTCATCAACCCTGTTACCAGGTGTGTTAATTAGGGTTTCGTACAGCAGTAAGAGCCAGAAAACCCAAAACAACAAAGCTCAAAACAGAGAGCAATAAACACAGGAGAGTCCAGGGCTGATTTGATGGCAACACAGCTGTGAAGGACCCAGATTCCTCCCCTCCTGTTGTTTGGCTGCCTCAGCATCTGGCTTCTCCCTCTTGCTTCAAGGTGGCTCCCAAGGTTTGAGCCATCACACCCGAATTCCAGCTAGGTAGGCCGAAAGGGAGCAGAAGATATGCCCCTCCTTTTAAGGCTATCCATTATTTCTTCCTACATCCCAGTGACCAAAGCTTCGTTCCAAGGCCACGAATAGCTACAAGGGGGAGGTGGGTCTGGAAAATGTAGTCCCTGCTTTGGGCAGTCATGTGCACTCAAATGGAGTTTCTGATACTGGGGAAGAAGGAGAGAACAGATATTGGGGGACATCTGGCAGGTGTTCCCATGTGGATAAAAGTAATTTCATGAAATCTGACCGGAAGCCAGCCCTGCTCAGTAGAAATTATCAAGCAGGTTATTTGAAATAAGGATCTGCACTCACTGTCGTTAACAGTGACATATATGAAATTCTTTTGCTGCATCATTTGCAAGCAGATTATTGAGCAAGCTATTGAAGAGCGAAGGAGTTCAAGCCAGGCGCAGACAAAGTGCCCGAGGACAGTTATTACTTAGGTGATTCCAGAACATCAAGACCTTTAAAATATAGTAGCATCCTCGTGTACACTTTGTGATGAGAAGAGTAATGGAAGTCAATGTATTTCTACCACATGGTGGTGGTTTTTCACAAAAAGAATTACTTCATTTTACTTTTACAAAAAGACACGTGTCGGTCTTCCCTGGTGGCACAGTGATTAAGAATCTGCCTGCCAATGCAGGGGACACGGATTCGAGCCCTGGTCTGGGAAGATCCCACATGCCGCGGAGCAACTAAGCCCGTGCGCCACAACTACTGAGCCTGTGCTCTAGAGCCCACGAGCCACAACTACTGAGCCTGCGCACCGCAACTACTGAAGCCGGCGTGCTTAGAGCCTGTGCTCCACAACAGGAGAAGCCACCGCAATGAGAAGCCTGTGCACCGCAACGAAGAGTAGCCCCCACTCACCGCAACTAGAGAAAGCCCGTGCACAGCAATGAAGACCTAATGCAGCCAAAAATAAATAAATTAAATAAATTAAAAAAAAAAAAAAAGGACAAGTGTCCAAATTTGCTGACCGTTTTGTGTTAAGTGGTTTCAGGAGATGCTCCCTTGTACCACATGTGTAATTTTGAAAAATCCACTTAAATATAGCCGTTCAAGGTAGAAGCAGTCTTTTAACAGTGAGTGGAAAAGTAACTGCTTCTCAAAAGAAACCTACATTATTGGGAGAACATTTCTGAAAATAGATATTTGGAAATGTGATTCTGTTTTAAAAAATGTGTACACCTATTGAAACCTTCATACCTGCATGTTTAATAAGTTAAAAATGGAATGTTCTAATCTGGTGAGAAAAGTCGTTCAGTGGTTTAAGAAAAAAAAAAAAAAGAAAATGGTCATGAAGAACCTAGGGGCAAGACGGGAATAAAGACACAGACCTACTAGAGAATGGACTTGAGAATATGGGGAGGGGGAAGGGTAAGCTGTGACAAAGTGAGAGAGTAGCATGGACATATATACACTACCAAACGTAAAATAGATAGCTAGTGGGAAGCAGCTGCATAGCACAGGGAGATCAGCTCGGTGCTCTGTGACCACCTAGAGGGGTGGGATAGGGAGGGTGGGAGGGAGGGAGGGAGACGCAAGAGGGAAGAGATATGGGAACATATGTATATGTATAACTGACTCACTTTGTTATAAAGCAGAAACTAACACACCATTGTAAAGCAATTATACTCCAATAAAGATGTTAAAAAAAAAAAAAAAGAAACAAACAATTCCCAGACTATTTCAGGTTGGGGATTAAAAAAAAAAAAAAAAAGGTTATGGGTAAGCCTAACTGTGTAGTATATGTATAAAACATTTTTAAAAATTCAAGGGGCTTCCCTGGTGGCGCAGTGGTTGGGAGTCTGCCTGCCAATACAGGGGACACGGGTTCGTGCCCCGTTCTGGGAAGATCCCACATGCCGCGGAGCGGCTAGGTCCGTGAGCCACAACTACTGAGCCTGTGCGTCTGGAGCCTGTGCTCTGCAACGGGAGAGGCCGCAACAGTGAGAGGCCCATGCACCGTGATGAAGAGTGGACCCCGCTCGCCGCAACTGGAGAAAGCCCTTGCACAGAAACGAAGACCCAACACAGTCAAAAATAAATAAATAAATAAATTTAAAAATTCAAAAAAAAAAAAAGTTTCAGTGGTTTGAGAGCACAATTTTTAAAAGTATACAAATTCAATAGCTTTGATAAGTTTTCAAGAGCAACTAATTGGTATCAGGAGAGATGGATATTTATTAGCTGAATTTCAATTAACAATACCAACAAAATAATTTAAAAAAAAAAACCCCTTAAGCTTTTTCGTTATCAGAGGATGGAATTAAAAACAGGGATTCGGTGTCATGATGCCCTTTTCCCATTTAGATCTACATACCTTTGTGAGGTTATCTCTGACAGCCGTTAAGACCAAATAGTAAAACAAACTGAAATTGAAATTGCTCAATCACAAAGGATTCAACCGAGATGTTCAGAAATGATAAAGTACGTGAAATCACACTGTTCTTGTTAGATGTTATTAATAATTTCTACTGATGGCAAAAAGTTATTTGCCATTAATGAATAAAATATTTTTACCTTTAATTCCTTAGAAATTTCTGTATTATATTTTATAATGAACATAACATATTCATATTGTGGCACATGTCCGTATAATCTATACATAAATATATTCATATGCCCACAAATCTTGTACTTCCCAGGATTGCGATCAAAAAAGTTTAGAGACTACTACAGTAAACAGCCAAACAAGGCATTTTAGCTAACTGAACATGCCCTGCTTAAAGTCTCATTTGTATTATTATTTATAGCACCACAATCCCTAAACCAGAATAAATGATGCATGATAAGAATTAAATGAAGTTGTGACACCAAAAGAGAGAAAAATATTTCCTCTGAGTGTAAATTGAAGTTGGCCAGAGAAACAGAGATGTCTAACTTCCACATGTCTCTGTTTCAGTGGTACAAATAATTTTCAAGAATAAGGAAAAGAAGGATTTCCCTGGCAGTCCAGTGGTTAAGACTCTGCGCTTCCACTGCAGGGGGCACGGGTTCGATCCCTGGTCGGGGAACTAAGATCCTGCATGCTGTGCGGCGTGGCCAAAAAAAAAAAAAAAGAAAGAATAAGGAAAAGAAGAGCAGCTGCTGGGGCTGTTAGTGATGATGCAAATTACATAATGTTTCTAAGGTTAGACACTGTGTGAGACGCTTGAATAGCTTTGACTTAATCGACCAGTGTGAATGGAGTTCATTCCCAGGTTCGCAGTTACTCAGAAGAAAGCTGATACATGAAGACCACTATAAAAAGGCAGCCAGAGAAGGAGACTTCCAATAAGACCAGAGTCAGCTGTGGTTTGAATGATGAAAGAAGTTTTCACAATTTTCAATTCTTAGATTGCCAGATTCTTCCCAAAGAAACTTCTAAGACCAAGAGTAGCCTCTTTCAGAAGGCTTGTGATACTTGCTCGTATCACACCTTCATTTTATAAGACAAACCAACCAACCACAACAATAAAACCAGCTAAACACCCAAAACAAACCTTCCAGAAAGACAGACTTGAGGCATAAGGCATCAAAGAATCATTTCATCTTGTAACTTGATGGAAACACTGGAGTATCATTCATTAAATCTGAGGGCTTTACAAGAAGTAAATGAGATATGTTTATAAAGTTTGTGAATTGTTGCCTAACTGCTCTGGTGGTGTTTACTTTTAGCGATTTTTTCATGAATAAAAGCAACGTGGTTTTTAAAAAAATACGTATATTGTCAGTATTTGTAATATTCATAAACTGTTCTGCTATCATAACCTTTTAAAAAAAATCTTAGTTCTGTAGTTAAATGGATTCAAAGCTCACCTCCAGGCTTTGTGCTATAGTTTCTGCTAAGCTGAAGTCTATCCTCTAGGTAGGGATCATAAGAACTATATTCCCTGGTGTCTTCCATGTCCAACAATGTTTATCTGAGGCATTGTCCTTGAATAAAAACATATAATAGATTGAACATTAACATTTAAAAAAAATTAATTAATTTAGGGGCTTCCCTGGTGACACAGTGGTTAGGAATCCACCTGCCAATGGAGGGGACACGGGTTCGAGCCCTGGTCTGGGAAGATCCTACATGCTGCAAAGAAACTAAGCCCACGAGCCACAACTGCTGAAGCCTGAGCGCCTAGAGGCCTTGCTCCGCAACAAGCGAAGCCACTGCAAGGAAAAGCCCGCACACCACAGCAAAGAGTAGCCACTGCTCACCGAAACTAGAGAAAGCCCGTGCGCAGCAATGAAGACCCAACGTAGCCAAAAATAAATTATTTTTTATTTGTGGCGTGCAGGCTCAGTAGTTGTGGCTCGTGGGCTTAGTTGCTCCGCGGCCTGTGGGATCTTCCCAGACCAGGGCTCGAAGCTGTGTCCCCTGCATTGGCAGTAGGATTCTTAACCACTGTGCCACCAGGGAAGTCCAAACATTAACATCTTTGAATCACATTCTTTTTCTTTGAAAATGCTGATTGTGCTTTTGTTGGAAGTCCTTTTAAATTGTTTAATTTCTATTTCTTTTGCTCAAATTGTTCACCGTGTTTCTCAGTATAATTTCAGCAGTGCCTGTTCTCCTTTGCGCTGTGTCCAATGTGGCTTTTTTGTTGTTGTTGTTATGGGTTTTTAAAAAAATATCTTCACTGGAGTATAATTGCTTTACAATGTTGTGTTAGTTTCTGCTGTATAACAAAGTGAATCAGCTATACATATACATGTATTCCCATATCCCCTCCCTCTTGCGTCTCCCTCCCACCCTCCATATCCCACCCCTCTAGGTGGTCACAAAGCACCGAGCTGATCTCCCTGTGCTATGTGGCTGCTTCCCACTAGCTATCTATTTTACATTTGGTAGTGTATATATGTCCATGCTACTCTCTCACTTCATCCCAGCTTACCGTTCTCCCTCCCTGTGTCCTCAATCCATTCTCTACGTCTGCATCTTTATTCCTGTCCTGCCCCTATGTTCATCAGAACCATTTTTTTTTTAGATTCCATATATATGTGTTTGCATACGATATTTGTTTTTCTCTTTCTGACTTACTTCACTCTGTATGACAGACTCTAGGTCCATCCACCTCACTACAAATAACTCAGTTTTGTTTCTTTTTATGGCTGAGTAATATTCCATTGTATATATGTGCCACATCTTCTTTAACCATTCATCTGTTGATGGACACTTAGGTTGCTTCTGTGTCCTGACTATTGTAAATAGTGCTACAGTGAACATTGTGGTACATGTCTCTTTTTGAATTATGGTTTTCTCAGGGTATATGCCCAGTAGTGGGATTGCTGGGTCATACGGTAGTTCTATTTTTAGTTTTTTAAGGAACCTCCATACTGTTCTTCATAGTGGCTGTATCAATTTACATTCCCACCAACAGTGCAAGAGGGTTCCCTTTTCTCCACACGGTCTCCCACATTTATTGTTTGTAGATTTTTTGATGATGGCCATTCTGACTGGTGTGAGGTGATACCTCATTGTAGTTTTGATTTTCATGTCTCTAATGATTAGTGATGTTGAACATCCTTTCATGTGTTTGTTGGTAATCTGTATATCTTCTTTGGAGAAATGTCTTTAGGTCTTCTGCCCATTGTTGGATTAGGTTGTTTTTTTTTTGATATTGAGCTGCACGAGCTTCCAAAACTATGTTGAGTAACAGTGGTGAGAGTGGGCAACCTTGTCTTCTTCCTGATCTTAGTGGAAATGGTTTCAGTTTTTCACCACTGAGAATGATGTTGGCTGTGGGTTTGTCAAATATGGCCTTTATTCTGTTGAGGTAAGTTCTCTCTAGGCCTACTTTCTAGAGCATTTTTATCATAAATCGGTGTTGAATTTTGTTGAAAGCTTTGTCTGCATCTATTGAGATGATTGTATGGTTTTTATCCTTCAATTTGTTTATATGGTGTATCACAGTGATTGATTTGCGTATATTGAAGAATCCTTGCATTCCTGGGATAAACCCCACTTGATCATGGTGTATGATCCTTTTAATGTGCTGTTGGATTCTGTTTGCTAGTATTTTGTTGAGGATTTTTGCATCTATGTTCATCAGTGATACTGGCCTGTAGTTTTCGTTTTTTGTGACATCTTTGTCTGGTTTTGGTATCAGGGTAATGGTGGCCTCATAGAATGAGTTTGGGAGTGTTCCTCCCTCTGCTATCTTTTGGAAGAGGTTGAGAAGAATAGGTGTTAGCTCTTCTCTAAATGTTTGATAGAATTAGCCTGTGAGGCCATCTGGTCCTGGGCTTTTGTTTGTTGGAAGATTTTGAATCACAGTTTCAATTTCAGTGCTTGTGATTGATCTGTTTATATTTTCTATTTCTTCCTGGTTCAGTCTTGGAAGGTTGTGCTTTTCTAAGAATTTGTCCATTTCTTCCAGGTTGTCCACTTTATTGGCATGTGGTTGCTTGTAGTAATCTCTCATGATCCTTTGTATTTCTGCAGTGTCAGTTGTTACTTCTCCTTTTTCATTTCTAATTCTGTTGATTTGAGTCTTGTCCCTTTTTTTCTTGATGAGTCTGGCTAATGGTTTATCAATTTTGTTTATCTTCTCAAAGAACCAGCTTTTAGTTTTATTGATCTTTGCTATCGTTTCATTTCTCTTTCATTTATTTCTGATCTGATCTTTATGATTTCTTTCCTTCTGCTAACTTTGGGGGTTTTTTGTTCTTCTTTCTCTAATTGCTTTAGGTGTAAGGTTAGGTTGTTTATTTGAGATGTTTCTTGTTTCTTGAGGTAGGATTGTATTGCTATAAACTTCCCTCTTAGAACTGCTTTTGCTGCATTCTGTAGGTTTTGGGTCATCATGTTTTCACTGTCATTTGTTTCTAGGTATTTTTTGATTTCCTCTTTGATTTCTTCAGTGATCTCTTGGTTATTTAGTAGCGTATTGTTTAGCCTCCATGTGTTTGTAGTTTTTACACATATTTTCCTGTAATTGATATCTAGTCTAATAGCGTTGTGGTTAGAAAAGATGCTTGATACGATTTCAATTTCCTTAAATTTACCAAGGCTTGATTTGTGTCCCAAGATATGATCTATCCTGGAGAATGTTCCATGAGCACTTGAGAAGAAAGTGTATTCTGTTGTTTTTGGATGGAATGTCCTATAAATATCAATTAAGTCCATCTTGTTTAATGTGTCATTTAAAGCTTGTGTTTCCTTATTTATTTTCATTTTGGATGATCTGTCCGTTGGTGAAAGTGGGGTGTTAAAGTCTTCAAGTATTATTGTGTTACTGTCAATTTCCCCTTTTATGGCTGTTAGCATTTGCCTTAAGGTTTGAGGCAAATGCTCCTACGTTGGGTGTGTAAATATTTCCAATTGTTATATCTTCTTGATTTGATCCCTTGATCATTATGTAGTGTCCTTCTTTGTCTCTTGTAATAGTCTTTATTTTAAAGTCTGTTTTGTCTGATATGAGAATTGCTACTCCAGCTTTCTTTTGATTTCCATTTGCATGGAATATCTTTTTCCATCCCCTCACTTTCAGTCTGTATATGTCCCTAGGTCTGAAGTGGGTCTCTTGTAGACAGCATATATACGGGTCTTGTTTTTGTATCCATTCAGCCAGGCTATGTCCTTTGGTTGGAGCATTTAATCCATTTACATTTAAGGTAATTATCAATATACATGTTCCTATTACCATTTTCTTAATTGTTTTGGGTTTGTTATTGTAGGTCTTTTCCTTCTCTTGTGTTTCCTGCCTAGAGAAGTTCCTTTAGCATTTGTTGTAAAGCTGGTTTGGTGGTGCTGAATTCTCTTAGCTTTTGCTTGTCTGTAAAGGTTTTAATTTCTCTGTTGAATCTCAGTGAGATCCTTGCTGAGTAGAGTAATCTTGGTTTTAGGTTTTTCCCTTTTATCACTTTAAATATGTCTTGCCACTCCCTTCTGGCTTGTAGTTTCTGCTGAAAGATCAGCTCTTAACCTTATGGGGATTCCCTTGTATGTTATTTGTTGCTTTTCCCTTGCTGCTTTTAATATTTTTTCTTTGTATTTAATTTTTGATAGTTTGATTAATACGTGTCTTGGCATGTTTCTCCTTGGATTTATTCTGTATGGGACTCTCCGTGGTTCCTGGAGTTGATTGACTATTTCCTTTCCCATGTTAGGGAAGTTTTCAACTATAATCTCTTCAAATATTTTCTCAGACCCTTTCTTTATCTCTTCTTCTTCTGGGACTCCTATAATTCGAATGTTGGTATGTTTAATGTTGTCCCAGAGATCTCTGAGACTGTCCTCAATTGTTTTCATTCTTTTTTCTTTATTCTGCTTTGCGGTAGTTATTTCCAATATTTTATCTTCCAGGTCACTTATCCGTTCTTTTGCCTCATTTATTCTGCTATTGATTCCTTCTAGAGAATTTTTAATTTCATTTATTGTGTTGTTCATCATTGTTTGTTTGCTCTTTAGTTCTTCTGGGTCCTTGTTAAATGTTTCTTGTAGTTTCTCCATTCTGTTTGCAAGATTTTGGATCATCTTTACTATCATTACTCTGAATTATTTTTCAGCTGGCTGCCTATTTCCTCTTCATTTGTCTGGTCTGGTGGGTTTTTGCCTTGCTCCTTCATCTGCTGTGTGTTTCTCTGTGTTCTCATTTTGCTTAACTTACTGTGTTTGGGGGTCTCCTTTTTGCAGGCTACAGGTTCGTAGTTCCCGTTGTTTTTGGTGTCTGCCCCCAGTGGGTAAGGTTGGTTCAGGGGCTTGTGTAGGCTTCCTGGTAGAGGGGACCGGTGCCTGTGTTCTGGTGGGTGGGGCTGGATCTCGTCTTTTTGGTGGGCACGGCTGCATCTGGTGGTGTGTTTTGGGGTGTCTGTGAAGTTAGTATGGTTTTAGGCAGCCTCTCTGCTAATGGGTGGGGTTGTGTTCCTGTCTTGCTAGTTGTTTGGCATGGGGTGTCCAGCACTGGAGCTTGCTAGCCGTTGAGTGGAGCTGGGTCTTAGCGTTGAGACGGAGATCTCTGGGAGAGCTCTCGCCGATTGATATTATGTGGGGCCTGGAGGTCTCTGGTGGTCCAGTGTCCTGAACTCAGCTCTCCCACCTCACAGGCTCAGGCCTGACACCAGGCAGGAGCACCAAGACCTTTTTTGGAAGTCTGAGGTCTTCTGCTAGCATTCAACAGGTGTTCTGTAGGAGTTGTTCCACCTGTAGATGTATTTTTGATGTATTTGTGGGGAGGAAGGTGATCTCCACGTCTTACTCCTCTGCCATCTTGAAGCACTCCCTCTGTTATGGTTTTCTTTTCTCCTTACGTTTCTTTCTTGAGCTATATCTACTGATGTTTCATTTCATTTTGTTATTTTGCTGTATCTTGTTATTTTATAGTATCTCCCCTAAGTCTTTCTGTATCTACTTTCATCTCTCATTTTATGGAGGTGTTTGCTTTATTGGGGGAAGTAGTTTTTGAGGTTTTATTTTTAATGGTTGATTGCTTGGGGGCTGCTAATTATAGCTTTTTTCATGTAAATTAAGAAAGCAAGTTTTCTACGGAGGGATGGGTTTTGAGGAATGTTTCTTTCTTAAACGAAGAGGTGATATCTTATGTAAAAAACAAAAATTGGTACTACTTTATATTACCTCTAAAGATATTTAAAAAAAGGCTTAATGTTTTTAAATTTTGAGATTCCTTTCAGTGTTTAAAACTTACAGCGTTGCTTTCCACTTAGAGCTGATAATCATGACTTGTGTACCTGTGCACTAAAATAACTGAAGCTAATAAATACCATGGATGACGTTTCATTATTATTAAGAAATTCTCAGGAAATTCTATTCTTGAAGAACTTTCTCTTTTTTGTCCTACCCACTACAAATGGCAGAAGTTTAAGAGGTACGAGAACTGAGTAGCGCTGTTTGTCCAGTGGAATGAATCTGAGCTACCAGGCTGTTTCTAGCACTGAAAGTTTAAAACAAAAAAACACCTTTTCTTCTTTAATACTAATAGAACATAATAAAAACCTTATAGTACTTTTTTATTTTCTTAAACATTCAAAAATCTTTAGTGAATCTAAAAAGTAGTTAAAACTGTTTAACCTGGCTCTCCAACATCTGGTCTGCTTCCCAAACTCATCTTTCATTCATCGTCCCAAATTCCTGTATTTCCCTTTGCATAATGCTTGTTCCTTTGAATATGTGATGTGTATTTATACTGCATTCTGTTGCTCTTGCCAGCAATGCTTTTCTCTACTTCTTACCTGTCCAAATTAGACCTATCTTTCAAGGTCCTGCTCAATAAATACACACAAAAAAGTCTTTTTTTCTTTACATTGAACAGCCTTTTCTCCTTTCTCTGAAATTTAATAGTACTATGGTTGTGTAATTTTTTCAATCATCTACTCAATAAACAAAAATACAGTGTTTACGATTATCTCCATAAAATACTACAAGCTCTTTGAGGTTACAAATTTATCTGTAACTTTCAGCGTTCTCAGCATGTTGCCTTATGCATTCTAGTTGCTTAATAATTGTTGGTCCATTGTCACTTACTCCAAATATCCAGTAACAGTAAAATCCTCACTTATAATTTTCTTATGGTTTTAATTTCTTATAATCTAGGCAAGAATCCTTTAAAATGCAATCAGGAGCTTTCTAACCACATGTGGCTTTGCCTTCTATTTTTCTCATTCTACGTGTGATTTTTATGAATTAATCTCTGATGGCCTCTCTTTGTTTTTTTTCTTTTAGAGACATTTGCAGTTCATGATTTAACCCCAGCTATTGTCAGGGAGCTGGCTTAATGTGCTCTCTTGACTTCGCCCACCATCAGCACCCTGTGGTATTTCTGGCTGGTGTTTTTCTCTGTGTGGGTATGTTTGCATCTCCATGCCTAGGAGCCTTCTCCATCTCATTGTAAGCGCCGAGATTTGCACTTTCTTACTGCCTGTCAATTGGCAAAAAGCTCTGCGTAGCTGCTTCTGCTTTCCAGCCATATGAAATGAAACATGGTTGTGCAGAAGGCCCACCAGTGTCCAAGACTCTGAGTGCAGGTGGATTGCCAGATAGTAATGTAATGCGGAAATACTGACATACCAAAATGCTCTCCAGTCAGAACTGGAGACATTTAAAGTGATATCTGATATTTTTGGTCTAAGAATCTCATTCTTCGTATTACATGGGGATGGTCAAAAAACATAGAATATCTAACTCTCCTTTTGGGATTATTAAAAATTGGTTGAAAATAAGAGCATCATGACTTGTTGGATAGTATATTTTCATTGCCAGAGTGTCAGTGGTGTAGGGGCTTAAGAATGCAATTTTAAAAGGGAGTTATGGGTACCCTCTTGATAGAAAGATCACATATGCCTTTTATCACAGCTATTGTGGGGGAAAGGGGCCTCATGAGCTTGGGTAACGTGAAGTAACATGTTAATGGAAGAGTCTTTTAGAACCAAGGAGCCCAGAGGAAAGTGATATAAGATAGAATGGGGCTTCCCTGGTGGCGCAGTGGTTGAGAATCTGCCTGCCAATGCAGGGGACACGGGTTCGAGCCCTGGTCTGGGAAGATCCCACATGCCACGGAGCAACTGGGCCCGTGAGCCACAGTTACTGAGCCTGCGCGTCTGGAGCCTGTGCTCCGCAACAAGAGAGGCCGCGATGGTGAGAGGCCCGCGCACCGCGATGAAGAGTGGTCCCCACTTGCCACAACTAGAGAAAGCCCTCACACAGAAACGAAGACCCAACACAGTCATAAATAAATAAATAAAAGAACGTGAATTTCTAAAAAAAAAAAAAAATACCCCTTTATTATTAATTAAAAAAAAAAAGATAGAATGTATTTTTTCAGATCATTTGCATCTCTTTTGAAGTGTTATTCTTCACTGTGCTCTTTAGCTTCTTATAATTCCTTTCGGCTGGCAGCCAACTTGTTGCATATCATTGTCTTGGACAGTCTCTAACTGGAGAAAGTTTCCCAATCATTATTCTCTGCTTCAGAATGACCATCTTATACATGTAGTCAGGTGACCTCACCAAGATCGCAGTTATTATAGTGAGTACCTACTTTGGGGAATATGATTGTTGATCTGTAAGTATCTACATGCTTCTGTGTATAGAAAAGTATAAAAGAGACTAGAAATTGTATCTGATTCTTTGTGACTATAGGTAGATAGCTGTTACCAGCTGTACCTAGTGTGTGAGTGTAGTGACCAAATAAGTAGATTTCTTGAGTTTCCAATTTTTATTTCGTCAATTTTTGTATCTTCCCTGCAATGATAATGCCTTGGTTTTTATTTCAGTGTTTATGTTTCAAAATTTTATTGTCAGAGAGTCCCATTTCTGTTTATTTTCTTGCATGTGATCACTGAATGGGGAATATGAATATGTGTAAGCTTTTCAAACTGACCTCAGAATTTCTCCTCTCTGGGGACTTTCACATGTAATATGTTAAGTACAACTGTACTTTAAAAATCCAGCTATAGAAATAATTATATGCTAATCATTTTAAGAAAATGTCAGTTTTTCAGAGGGTTCTTGACTGATTTTGCTCCATGAACGAAAATATATCCTTGCATTTGAGGATGGTCTTTTTTTACCGGTATAAATTTTAGAATTGGTGTTGCAGGAATTGAAGCTCAGAAACTGGACCAGAAAACAAGTAGAGAAGAATAATGACTTCATTACATAGATTTTCAAACAGAATGTGTTATTTTGGTTTCTTCAGTTAAGCTAATTAGTTCCTGTTAACAAGGATGTATTATTTGATTGGAAGAAATATTTAATCTCTTTCACATTCCAGATGTCCAGATTTTGTAGTCTTTTCTTAGGTTAAACCCATCCAGATGCAAATTCTATTCCTCCTTCAAGGCCCAGCTTTTAAAAAAATATTTCTTATCTTGAAAGCTGGCCCTACCCTACACCCTACCCAACCCCTCTCTACCCCAAAAAGGACCTTGTCTCCTCCTTCTGCTTGAAACTCCTAATCTGTCATAAATATCTTTCTTCTTTATGCTTATACATAGGTATTTGCATACATCAATTATTTCTAGTTTTAGAACGTGAGCTTAATATAAACAGGCACAAGTGGGATATTTATGGGAGTACAGAACTCCCGTAGCACAGTTTTGTACGTGTCAAGTAAGTGACTGAATTTTATATAAATGAATGGCTTATGTAGCGAACAGGCTTTCACCAAAACCTCTCAGGCCTGCACTCTCCTCATCTCAGACATGAGGGGGTTGTGCTTCTTCTTGTTCCAGAACCGACTGGTGGGGTTATCTATCATGGAGGGTGGCATGGCAGTCTCCTTGATTTTCTCTGCGTCTCCCAGATAATATTCAGAATCCACCACCATGTGAATACAGATGTGATCTGTCAGTGTGACAAAGACTGCTCTCAAGAGAAAATTACTGGGCTGACAGCTCTCCAACCCTGGGTTTAGTTTTTGAGATGTCACTATAACAAGTGTTATGGTCAACGTTTCCAATTCCTCATCTACATATATGGTAGAATACACTGTTCTTGCTGTAATAGCATGAGGACTATTTTTCTTTTAATCCAGCTGTCACATAAGAAAGTGCTGCCATGGTTTCTTTCTTGTGGCCAAATGTTGCTAACCCTTTCAGTCATCCTTGAAGTTAGCGATAGGCGTACATCATGCATGTATTCATGCCATTTGCCTTTGTAGAAGGAGGAATGTGTTTCTTACATTTTTCTTTTGTAGTCGATAGCTAACTTCTGGGTGGAAATTTTGATAATACTGTGTGTTGTATTTATAAAATAAGAAAAACTTGTATTTAATAAAAGAAATTTTTATTTTATAGGAGATAATTAAATCAACATTGTTTTAAGATGTCACCAAAAAAAAATAGGCTCAGCATTAAGAGTTTCACTACAAAGTTTCAGTTGTCCCCCTTAGATATAGCTTAAAAAATCAAGTCCAAGGGCTTCTAATGCTATGTTTTTATCTATGGCATACCGACCTATGAGTTTGCGACCTCACGTCTAGCCATCTTGTCGCCTGTCCTCCTACCCGTGCATTCTCTTCCATCAGGCTACCTTGAAGAGATACATCCTTGTCATTCAAAGCTCCAGAGACCAGCAGCATCAGCATTAGGGAACTTGTTAGCAATGATGAGCAATGCCTAATCTCAGGCCTCACTCCAAACGTACTGAGTCAAATGTGTTTAATGTGGTCCCTGGGTGATCCATATGCACTTATTAAAGTTTGAAAATCACTGGTCCACCCTCCTTGTTCAATTTTGGATAATGAGAGTAAATTAGCATTACTTTTTTTTTTTTTAAACAATTGGAAGGCCTTTTTTTTAAAAAATTTTATTTATTTATTTACTTACGGCTGTGTTGGGTCTTCGTTTCTGTGCGAGGGCTTTCTCCAGTTATGGCAAGCGGGGGCCATTCTTCATCGCGGTGCACGGGCCTCTCACTATCGCGGCCTCTCTTGTTGTGGAGCACAGGCTCCAGACGCGCAGGCTCAGTAATTGTGGCTCACGGGCCTAGTTGCTCCGCGGCATGTGGGATCTTCCCAGACCAGGGCTCGAACCCGTGTCCCCTGCATTGGCAGGCAGACTCTCAACCACTGCACCACCAGGGAAGCCCCAGCATTACTTTTAATGTTACCTCTTGACTTCAGTAACTTTTCACCCCCTGCCAGATAATGCCCAGACTCCTTAGCCTGACATACAAGGCCCCTCCACACACAGACCTGGCATGCCCAGATCAGAGATTCTAATCCACTATTCTGATTTACTTGCTGTGTTCTGATCCTATCTCATTTCTCTTCCACTGCCCTCTCTTCTCCTCTCCTGACTTCCCCATCCACATATCTACTGGTATCCATTCCTTTGAACTTAGCTGAACTCTCTCTTCTAGGGAGCCTTCCCTGATCACTCCAGCTCACAAAATTTCCTTTTTCTTCCTTAGAACTTCTGTAGCGCTTGCGAGAGTACTGCATCTAATAATAGTAACCACAGTAACACTGGCAACTGACATTTGCTGAGTATTTACTGTGTACCGGACCCTGGTCTGAAGGAATCTTCTTAGGAACCTCCTGGGTTAGGCTCTGTCTGTCCCCATTTTACAGATGAGGACAAAGCTTGGAGAGGTCAAAGGGCTTGCTTGATGCTGCTGCCTGCTGAGTAACGGAACGAAGATTTGCTTGTGCTCTTAATCACTGTAATATTCCCTTCTCACTTCTTCTAACAGCATGGATGTCCTGAGAGTAGGAACCAGGCATGCTTTTGCATCCCCACAATGCCTGCCATAAACCTGACTAAGGCATGTTCGCTCTGCCTGGAAGTGTTCTTGGTAAACCAGTTGCACAATTATATAGCTTTTCCCTGTTCATGTGAATTGGTTTGGTTTGGATTGTTACATTTGAGATTTCATTTGATTATCTGCACATAAATGAAAGGAACTATTTACAAAAATGTACAAAAGGAAACTGATGCAGCATTTTATTACATGAAACGGTAGCAGGCATTCCAGATCACAGATTGCTTTGATAGGAACCCTTGTGTTTTGCGTGTTGCCTTTGGAATTATATCACAATAGCGAAAGATTTTGCCAAATCAACTGGAAAAGCAAAAACTGTTTAAAATTGACCAATGAGGTTTCATCACTTTAGCTGGGGTGGGAGTGCTAAGCTGAATTTATGATTGTCTTCTTTACAAGGCAGGATTATACTTTGATTCACTTGTAAGACCCTTTTGATCAGTTGTTGAGAGTTTAGCATCATCTTTTACCATTTCCAGCTTGTCAGTATCGTCTGCTCATCTTCCCTCCTTGGTTGCAACCTGCTGCTGGAGAAGATCAGGGCCAAGTAGGAATTCAGTGCACTACAGGCTTCGAGTGGCATCTCTTTCTTCCTGCGCTTTCCCTCACCCTGCCTGTCCCTGTTCCTAAGCTGACCCCAGGAGAGGCGGAACAGGCACTAATACTGTTAACCGTAACTTTCCCGCCCCTCCCTCCTGCCTGTCGCTCACCTTTCCCTTCCCTCCCCCCAAAAGGACCAAGAATGGTACAATCTCAGGACTGGTTCCTAGTGGCTAAACATGGCTGCTGGACCCTCACGTGACCCCATCTTTCTTCTTCCTCCCCTGCTGTATCCCCCACATCTCCCCCCTCTGTTCTCTTCAGCTGCAACTAAGCCCCAAGATGCTGACACCACTTTCCCCTCCTTACCTTCACTTCTAACCCAGGCCTTGGGCTGAGCCTCCATCCAGGGCCCCCGCCATGGTTCTGACCTGCCCGCGGTCCTGTACTGCAGGCTCTTGAGTGTGCGCTAGTCCTCGGAGCTGCTCCTCGCCAATCTGAGACCTGGAGCGAGCTTTCCCTTTGTCTTCTTTCTGTGATGCATCTACCTTCTCCTCCAAACACACCACACTCAATACTCTCCCTCTCCGTCTCCCAGCAAGTGTTATGTCTGAGAGATCTCAGAGCTCTGTGTCCACCTTCCTGGATCCTTTTGCTTTGATCCCAGCTGCCTGCCTTGATTCTCCCGGCTGCCTATCCCGGGATGGAACCAAGTTCTCAGGTCAGGCAGACACTGCTGTGCCTACTTGACCAAAGTGTTTAGACCACCCACATCCATCTTCTGTACACAGTTCCCCAGCCCTGGTCCTGTGTCATTCCAGAGTGCTTTCCTTTTCGTGCTGAAATCGTCCAGGAGAATTTAGCTCATCTGTTTTCAGTTCCCTTTTTCAGGGATGGCAAATCGTTGGCATGTGTGCTACCACCGTCACCTCTGTATACCCGTGGCCTACACTCTTCTGATGAGACTCAGAATTCTTCTTGGTATAACACAAGCCAGTTCACTAGCATGTCACACACCATGGGATTGACTTGCTCTCCATCACATTTGTACCAAACCTTTCCTACTGCTATGCATTGCAGGTGACCTTGCCTTCTGTTTCACGGACAGGGTCATGGCCTCTGCCTGGGTTTCCTCTTCACCTCCAGAGTTCTGTTTTCCTTCAACTCTGTTTCTAGTTTTTTTCTTTTTTTCTTTTTTCTAGTTCCTCCCCTTTGTTCTTGTCTCATCCCCTTCCCTTCTTCTAAGACCTTTCTCCATCAGTCACTCCCTCTCCTGTTTATAACTAACATCCCTGCCTGCAGATATACTTCAGTCTCCGCAGCCTAGAAAGCTACTCCTCGTACCTAAGTTCCTCTAGGCTGCCCTCCTGTCCTTTTTCTAAGTTTTTATTCTTGCCAGCTACTCAAGACACTCAGCACTCTGCCTGGGACCCTGTCCTTGACGCTTGCTCCTCCCCAGCTTTTGTGACACCGTGCCAACCCAGTACCAATGACGGCAGTTCCCATTCATTAAACACCTGCTAGTATTACCTTGCTGAATTGATGCAGTGATCTACACATCAGCTATTATGCATACCTATTCTACAGGTAAAGCTGAGCACCTTTATTGCTAACCTCAAGCCAAACTGGACTTAGACTTCTCAATCATTTTATCTTTTGGTTAAAGAAGAAAAGTCGTAGGAAATTAACAAGTAATCAACATTTTAATTTGATGGCAGTCACTTTGCTGGTACTTGTTAATGCACAGATGTTTTTGTTACACCTCAAAATTGTATTTTTTGATTTAAGAATACTGCTGTCTAATAATAATAGTAGACAAAATTTACAGTTAAAATGTCTAAACACACTTAGCTTTAAGTATCATTCAAGAGTCATGTTAAAGAACATGGATAGAAACAACAATAAAAGTTAAAAATGCTTTTCTTAACCCAAGTCTTCTTATTGTTAAGGTTCCTGGTAATCCATTCATGATTTCAAATGGAAATCTTCTCTGCCTTGGAGATGGCATATCAAGGCTCTCATCCAAGGAGAGGAGGGGGCAGTAGAAGAGGCTTATTCTTGTTTCCCTTTTTGCAGAAATTTAACTGTCTTTGCTGGAGAGAGAATATTCAATGGATATATGAGTGAAAGAATGAATGAGTAAATAAATGAGCAAAGGAATAGAATGAAGTTCAAAGTTCATATGTTGAAATTGTGTGTTAAATTGGGTAGGGCAGCTGCTGGTCCTTAATTTTATCTAGGTTGTTGCAAATTATCTTCTTTACTGGACTTTGATTTGCAGATTTAGAGTCAGAGGCTTTAACAAATATGAACTTGACTACCCATTTGTGTAGAGATTTAAACTGCTATCATCGTGAAATTATTACAGCAGTTTTAAACTCTTAGCAGAAAGCTTTTAACAGAACTCTGCTATCAGAGTCAAACTTAATAAATTGGATGGAACCTTCTTTTTCCTTCCCTCTTGTACATTGTCTAGTAGAGAGGTTTCTGCTGGTGACCAAATTTGTTACAGTGCGGCGCCATCTATTCTGCCTGCTACAGACGCGTCATGGCAACAAGTGGCTGGATGCACTTTTCAGAGACAACTTGTATCCACAAATTGGTTGTTCGGGGGAAAAAAATTGGACTTAGTTCTTCAGGAATACTTATTTTCACAAATTAATTCATTGTACAGAAATCAGATTTGAACCCCAAGTGTTCAGTTGTGCTCTCTATACACCATCCATTGCTAGAGGTGGTTCAATTAAACAGGAGGGAAAGAGAAATGGCAGTAAATATTCATGTGTCACATGGCAGCATTCATCTCTAAGTCAGGAATCTTGATAGAAAAAGCTCAAATTTTTAAAAATGTGAAATTACCTCCTCAGTCTTTTTTATTTCCAATTAAATTAATGTCTTATATAGACACTGTAGACTCACATAGTATTCAATACCATGTAGTTTGCTATCTCTCTCTTAGTTTCTAATTTTCACTGTAGTTCTTAGTCTTTGCTTTTTGAGTATGAGTTTACGGTAGAATAAATCAGATTAGCTTTAGTGGGAGATTTAGTTTTCTTTAATGACTTACTAAGCAAAATGTACCTTCTTCTTAAGTGAAAAAGCCAAAGTGGATTATTTTTTATTTGACTGACAAGGAAAGGCATTTCTAATTTTATTTAGTGACTGAAATAAATTACTTTAACATAAATTAAATGTGAAATATATGTATGATCCTCTTTTAATGAACAAAGCAGATTGAGAGCCAAGCAGATTTGTAGTTGATCTCTTTAACCAGTTGGTGGTGCTAAAAACTCTGATAAGAAACTAATTGGAAGGCAAAGAGGTTAACCTGGAGGCTTTCTTAATAAATGTTACTTTATTAATTTTTGAAAAATCAGTGCCAAAAATGTGTGCCCAAATTACTGCATCTTCTAAGCTTAGGAACCAAACCAAGTGTCTCTGATGGACAGCAGAATACATTTCTAATAAACTTCTGTAAAGATGTCATTGGCTCCCATAGGGTTCACATATCGGAAATTGCATGTTTGTATAACGCTTGGCTCCATCCTGGAAATAGCTGTTAACCTGCTGACTGGGGAGTGGAAGTGCGGGCCATAACGTGGGCTAGCACGGTAGATTTAAGAAATATTGTTTTATATTATTACTACTTTTTTTTTTCTTTTTTTTACTATTAATGGGCTTTTTAGGGGCTAGGTGTGTTTGTGTAACTTTGTTTTTTAGTGCCCAAGAAGTCCAGTAGAGTAACAGTCTGTTGCTTGAATGTGTCCTGAGATGCAGTCAGAAGAGCACAGAGGCCTTGGAGTCAGGAGCTCAAAGGTCTGAATCTATCGGTCACATCTAACCAAAGTTGTTACTTGTGCTATTCTTGCTTGCGGGATCTTAATTCCCGACCAGGGATTGAGCCCGGGTTCCAGAGGTGAAAGCACCGAGTCCTAACCACTGGACCACCAGGGACTTCCCCTACTTGTGCTATTCTTAAAAATATATACCTTACACAATTATACTTTTAAATTCTGTACTGGCTAAAGCACCTAATTAATAGTGTTTTAGAGTTTTATCATCACACTGAAGCTTTCTTCTAATTTGTTTCAATCTTCCAAACATAGAATATGCTGTGGAAAACTTAATGAAACTATCAATCTTAAAAAGTAAAAAAAAAAAAAAAAAAAAAAAAGCAAAAAACCCAACAAAACGAACAAACAAACAAAAAAACCCATTTTAAACAAATAATCCTAGATCTGATTTTTTTTTTAAATTTATTTATTTTATTTATTTATTTTTGGCTGCATTGGGTCTTTGCTGCTGCGCGCGGGCTTTCTCTAGTTGCGGCGAGTGGGGGCTACTCTTTATTGCAGTGCACGGGCTTCTCATTTCAGTGGCTTCTCTTGTTGCGGAGCACAGGCTCTAGGCGCGTGGACTTCAGTAGTTGTGGCACACGGGCTCAGTAGTTGTGGCACACGGGCTCAGTTGCTCCGTGGCATGTGGGATCTTCCCAGACCAGGGCTTGAACCCGTGTGCCCTGCATTGGCAGGTGGATTCTTAACCACTGCGCCACCAGGGAAGCCCCCTAGAACTGATTTTTATAACATAAAGAATATTTAAATTTAAATAATCTTCCTGTTACCTAGATAAGGGCTGCCTATCAATTCAGGAAGGCAGGTTTTGAATATCCCTACATTTTTCATAACTATCCCATATCAATTCTCTATAGCTCAGTTTTCCCACCTTGTAAAGCGAGGATCATAACGTCTTTTCCCCAGAGGTGGTGTAAGCTTTAGACGAGGTTCCGGGTGCTTGTTGGGTGGTGTTCTCCCTCCCGTGAGACAGGGACTGTGCCTCCGTTACTTCCGAGCCCCCACGGTATCCTGGACTCAGCCAGGGCCTTAGCACAGGAGGTCCTCTCTGTGTCTGATGACGCCTGGTGCTCCACTAGTGAAGAGCTGTTTCTAGTTTGTAAAGTTTCACAAGGGTTTTGTAGACTCACAGACTCACAAAACAGACACTCATCTAGTTATACCTAGTTTTCAGATATTTGCCTGTCTATCCCGGGGATATTTATGTGTTGGTCTGAATCTGCCTAAACATGTAAGACTGGGGAAGGGGATATAAGATTTCTGACAGGTGTAGCAAAGGTGTTACTAAGAGTTTGTTCATCCATCCATTTATTTGTTCCACAAAATTTACTGAGCATGACTCTTCCAGAGATGAGGTCCAGGAAAGCTTCACCATGTCTCTGAGAGCTGCAGACTTCAAGGAGCAGGACGCAGGACTTCCCTGGTGGTCCGGTGGTTAAGAATCCGCCTGCCAATGCAGGAGACACGGGTTCGAGCCCTGGTCCGGGAAGATCCCACATGCCGTGGAGCAACTAAGCCCGTGCGCCACAACTACTGAGCCTGCACTCTAGAGCCTGCGAGCCACAACTACTGAGCCCGCACACCACAACTGCTGAAGCCTGCGCGCCTAGAGCCCGTGCTCCGCAACAAGAGAAGCCACCGTAATGAGAAGCCCGCACACCACAACGAAGAGTAGCCCCCGCTCGCCGCAACTAGAGAAAGCCCGCGAGCAGCAACGAAGACCCAACACAGCCTAAACTAAATAAATAAATAATAAAAAATAAATTAATTATAAGAAGCGGGACACTTCCCGTTTGGTAGGAATTGATAGGCAGCCCTTAGCTAGGTAGCAGGAAGATTATTTAGATTTAAATATTGTTTATATTCTATCATAAAAATCAGTTCTAGGATCATCTGTAACAATTTTTTTTTTTTGGCATTTAAAACTCTGATGGTTTCATTAAGTTTTCCAGAGCATATACTGTGTTTGAAAAATTGAAACAAATCAGAAGAAAGCTTCAATGCAATGGTAATCATAAAACACTATGACTTAGGCCCTTTAGCCAGTATAGAATTTAAAAGTATAACTGTGTAAGGTATATATATATATATTTTTAGGAATAGCACAACTAATATCTTTGGTTAGATCTGATTGATTCAGACCTTTGAGTTTTCAAGATACAGAATCATGGAAGCAGATGGCGGCAGAGACTTTAAAAATCACATCCACCGTCTCTCGTAACATAGCTAAGAAAATGGAAGCTACCTGAACTTCATGGCTTACCCAAGGTTACACAGACCAGGGTCAAGACTTGGGCCTCCTGACTCCCAATTCAATGCCAAAGCGTTAATCTTCCATCCTGACTTCTACAAGATGAGCCATTTTGGGTGTGAATAAAAACAAGTATATGCTTGTTCAGCCTCAGTAAACTTTCATACGAAACATGGTGTATCATTTCTGCCCAGTTTATCAGAATGAAACCTTGCAGTTTCATTCAGGAGGCAGTTAACTAAGGTGCCCCTACATACGTTTCAGAGCAGAGCAGCGGGAGGGAGCCCACGCCAGGTACGCAACATGCAGTTCTCAGCCAGAGCAGATGAGTGCCAGGACCATACCTGACAGAGGCAGGCAGGGTTTCCATTCGCCGTCTGCCTTGCCTGCGTCTGGTTTCCTGCGAGACGAATGGCATTCTATGCCTCAGGTGTATTAGTAATTTCTGAGTTTGTTCCCCACTCAAGATGACCTCATTGTTCTGTGCTGCTTTTCCATAATTATACAGTAACAGGAAAATAAACTGGTTCTGCATACAGCCCACAGCAGAAATCTTGTGCTCTTTATGTAAGTTTGATTTATAGACGTGTACCGCAGAGCGGAGTGACTATGAAACATTCATCTTCCCATTGCTAGTTGCCATGGAAATCGAGTACACAGAGCAGTGTCATTCCAGTCCTGGTGATGCCTGCAGTAGTTTATTCCTTTGTTGTTCTCGTTTCTTAAGCAACTGCCCAGTATTCTTTCATCATGACAATTAATCATGCACACACGTTTTTGTCTTTCATCTCAAATAGAAAGTACTAAAAATGTATGATAAAATTTGGGAGAATTTAAATATTCTGTGGGTTTAAATATGCATTTGTGATTTTTCCCCCTCAGTCCCATTGGAAAAATAGGTCATATTTTTAAAAAAGCACATATTAATGTACAGAGATCTCAATAAAGACAGCAATACAGAAATTTGAGGAGAAAGCATTACTACGCTAAGGAAATCTTAAGGAACTTCAGATTCGCAGGTCTCCCAGTGTTTGGCGCTAAGTCTGCATTTTGGGTAATGCCAACCCCAAAAAAGCCACTGAGCTAGATGTTATCAACTCTTCTTTTGGTTTGTTTTGTTAGCTTCTTGTAGGGGTTTGAGCAACCTACATACTTATTGGAGAGTGGTAGATATTAGAGTAGGGACCCTTTTTTCTTTAAAGGCTAATAAAGTTCAAGAATTTTTTTTACAGATTAAGTAAAGGGAATTCTAGTTAGTCTTCCTCATTTTTTTTTTTTTAAAGAAACCATTTTACCCAGTTTAACCTAGCAGAGTTCTTAGTACACAGCATGCCCACCATTAATAAGTGCTTGTTGATTATCCACCTTCTTTTATTGGGTTTTATTTTTTATTGATTAAGAGAGCTTGTCCGGGAATAACTCTGCGTGGATCTAAATCCCTGCTCCCTTGCTTGTTGGCTGTGAGACCTCTGAGAAGTATCAATATCTTAACTTGCCTTGGTTTCCTTATCTGTAGAGTGAACAGCTGTAAAATTAAGAAAATCAGGGCTGATTGGGGGCTTCACAGGGATAATCCATGCCAAGGGTCTAGTTCTGTTGCCTGCCATGGGATAAATGCTTAGGCAGGGGGGGCTGTTCTGGTGGTGGTGGTGGTTATCCCTGCGAGGATTACAGTACTGCTCGTAGGACTCGGGCTATTCCAGGGAGGATGCCACACCCAGCCCGGGGCTCTGTCCCCAGCATCCAAGTTCACAGATAATTGCCAATGCTTCGTTGGACTTGGGCCGCAGGGACTGGGTCCATCTCAGCACTTTGGATACTAGCATGGTAGCCTAGAGGCATTTACAGTGGTCTTTTGATCTGCAAATGGAGAAGAGAAGGCCGCTGCCCGTGGGCTTGTTTCTCATAACCGGCTGTGTGTGGGGTACGTGGGAGGGCATGGAGAGAGAGTGAGCTGCCTGTTCATGGCTTGCCGGGGGAAGGTTCCAGCGTTTGTCTACCGAGCCTGCCTCTCCGCCCCACACTCCCCGTGTCATTCAGCAATGGCTGCAGCCTCCCTCCCGCCTTCCTGGAACTGAAGTTTTCCAAACTGGTAGCAGAAGCATTCTTTGTTGAAATTCACTCTCCTTGGCAGTCCTCCAGGGCACACGGCAATGCCTATTTATATGATTCAGCTTTTGTTTGGTTAGCCTTGTATTTTGTCCGTTTTGCTTTGTGCAGTTCTTTCTCCCCACCCCTCAAATTTTTCATCTTTAAATCCCTTGGACTTCATTTCTATTTATTTTACTAGCTGGCTTCATAATGTTGCTAAAAGTTGTTTGCGTTAAGCTATCACAAAATGAATAGCCTTAGATTAATTTGTCTTTCCCCCGCCCCCCCCAGCCTGATCCATAGCATGTGAACTAGGTGCACTTTTCTTAATGATTAAAACAAAATGGTCTTTATGGTTTCCCCTTTGCCACATTCAAATATTACACCACAGCGTTCCCGGTTCTCTTTATTTACCTCTTTGTTTTTCCCTGGCTGCTTATTAGCAGGCTCATGCCAGTTCCAAAGAGATAGCAGTTTAACTTTTCTGAATATTGTGTTTTCCCCTTCACTGTCATTCTTCCTGCTTCTCCCCACATGATAAAAACTCTGGAGTCAGACTCTCATGTCTTCTATGAGAAGCTCTCAACACCCAAGGTGACCTGGGCACTCAAGGGACCCCTGTATTTCTGTGACTGCATTGGACACACTGTGTATAGCTCTCAAATCAGTGACTGCAATTTAGACCCTCCCCACATATTTGATAACGTTTCCAAATCCTCCCTGGGCCCCTGCTTGGCTTCATGGTTCTCACCTCACACTTAGTGAGCACCGTGCACTCTTGTCTTCTCTTTGCACCCTGATCTCTAGAGGAGGTGCCTCTGTCCTGTGCTCTTTCTTTGTTTTGGAAACAAATATTTGTTGGCATCTACTGCATTGCAGGCACTGGGAATATATAAAAGTAAACAAGACAGGCACCGCCCTGCCTTCTAGGAGCTTATTGTCTAGTTGGGGAGATAGGTGGTCAGAATCCAAGGTGGTTAATCCTGAAAGATGACTACAGAGCACTGTGGGAATATGCAGGAAGGCTGCTGACTGCAGGCTGGGGAAGGGGCACGGAGGCTGACTTCAGAGGGAGTGGTGGCTGATGGGAGACCTGGAGGGTGGAAATAGCCAGGCAGAGGGAGAGAGAACGTGTTCTAGGCAGAGTGTATCCGCAGAGGGCAGCAGGGGAGCCTGGCCCTTTGAATAACTAAGGGTTGTTAACTGTAGCTAGTCTGCTGTTGAATATGCTCATTTTTGTTTGCCTGGGTGGCTGGGGCCAGAAGGGTAAATGCAGAGTGATGAGACTGGAAAGGTACGCAGGGCCTGGGTCATGAATGGCCTTGTAAGTCGCTGAGAAGTTTGAACTTGATCCTAAGGACAAGACAACAGGAAGCCATTGAAATGTTTTAAGTAGGGAAGCAACAGGATCGGATTTGTGGTTTACCTGGTGTCTCCTATCACAGTGTGAGGAATAACCTCTATCTGGGTTGATCCCAGCGACCCCCCCGGCGCAAACTCACCTTCTTAACCCCACAATGTGAGTCCAGCTCAGCACATCCAGCTTCTTACATTTTCCTGATTAACACAAAGGCTTGTCCCAGACTCTCCTTCCCTTTTTCTAGCTTCCTGTCTTGACGATCAGGACTTCACCTTCTCCCAGCTCCTGGCTGATCCTTGCTCTGAAATGACTGTGTCATCTGGAATGTCTGCTGGAGTCCCCATACTACCATTGCCCAGAGAGTCCATTGCTTTGCCTACCAGTGTGGATTCCCCCAGGATTTGGGGATCTAGCCTGAGTTCATTGGGTTCCTTTGACCCCTGAAATTCATTGCAGCTCGTACGATTGGCACTTCCTGCCCGGCCCTTAGCAGACCAGACCTGACCTGCCCCTGAAGAATTCTTCTAGCCCTTTTTCCCACCAGCAGTTGAATATTCCAGATATTCCACACTGATCCCCTTCCCACCCCCATATAGGACAATAAATGTGGGGAGATGGATTGAAATAAGATGAGTTGAACTAGCCAGTAAACTTTGGGAAAGTTATTTAATGTCTCTGTGCCTCAGTTTCCTTACCTGTAAATAACAGATATTAAGAGAACCAACACCATAGAGTTGTTTGAAGGATCAAATGAGTGGATGCATGAAAAACACTCTGCTTGTCCCATAGTAGGCACTCACTGTTTATTATTGATTTTATGAAAGTGTCTAGACTGTCAGAGAGAAAGAAGCAGGAGAACATAAAAGGATTTTGACTTCAGGGATAATTTACCCCAGGCAAATGAGATTAATCTTGAAAGGGCCACGCCTCTTCACAATGGGTAATCGACAGATGACAGTAATAATACTACACCCTTCCCAGTCCGGGTAGTGACCAACCTGGCTTCCTTTCAAACCTGAGGTTTTATTGTCCGTTGATTTTGTTCCAGAAATTCTCTGAATTTTCATGAAATTAAATTAGCTTTGCATTTCATAAATTATGCTTTATTCCAAAAGACAGTCACGATGTTTGCCTCAGCTTTGCATCAGTAGTTTGGGCCTCCTAGGACCTGCCTTTCCTCCTTAATAATAGTGATAATAACAGCTACCAGTTGATAAGGCAGGAGAAGACAACTCTCCCTATATACTGGTTTATTCCACAAATACTTGCTGAATGCCATGTGCCAGACACTGAGAAGGGTACTTTCAGGGCTACAGGAACAAATCAGACAGGGACAGTCTTTCACAGAGTGACTGTAAGTAGAAAATGGTACCTACTGTAGAAGAACAGAGAGGCGAGAGGATTTAATTCCAGCCAGGGTAATCGAGGAACTTAGCAACTGAGTTAGGATTTGAAGAATCCTTGGAAGGAAAGCATCCAGGAGAGAGAAGAGCATGGACGAAGAGTGGGTGGAAGAGAGTAGGAGATGGAACAGGAAAGGTAAGTAGACCTGAGGGTGTGATGACACACAGAGTGCTTACTGGACACCAAGCCCCATTCTAAATGCTTTGCTTGTCTTAACTGTGACCCTCACAGCAACCCCGCGAGGTGGCTACTCTTATTACCCCTATTTTACAGATGAGGAAACGGAGACACAGAGCGGCCAAGTAACTTGGCTAAGATCACAGTAACTGATAGAATTTGGTTTTGACTCAGACATTCTGACTCCAGATTGGAAACACAAATAGGCATACACATCATGCGAGGGAGAATCTTCGCCTTTCTTTCCCTTTTACATCTCTCCCCATGTGCTTTTGAATCTCTTTATCAGTCAGATCTACTACAATTTATAATTTTGAAGGAATTTTAGTTAAGGGCCTTTTCCAGTTCAATTTCAGTAGAGTAAAGATCTGGACAGCATATAAATTTTTGCAGTCAAAAATAGAGCTATATAATCTATGGCTATAAGCCTTTTCATGGACCTAAGGCTGTGGATATATGAAAACACTTAAGCTAAATTGTACACCCTTTTTATAAAATTCCCTGATTTCTGACAATTTGGTCATAAAATCTTTTGATAAAAATATCAAAAACCTCATGGGATTTCCCTGGAGGCGCAGTGGTTAAGAATCCGCCTGCCAGTGCAGGGGACACGGGTTCGAGCCCTGGGCCGGGAAGATCCCACATGCTGCGGAGCAACTAAGCCCATGCGCCACAACTACTGAGCCTGTGCTCTAGAGCCCGTGAGTCACAACTACTGAGCCCGCGTGCCACAACTACTGAAGCCCGTGCGCCTAGAGCCCATGCTCCGCAACAAGACAAGCCACCACAATGAGAAGCCTGCGCACCGCAGTGAAGAGTAGCCCCTGCTCGCCGCAACTAGAGAAAGCCTGCACACAGCAACAAAGACCCAACGAAGCCAAAAATAAACAAATAACTAAATTTATTTTTAAAAAAAATCAAAAACCTCATACTGCAATACTATAAAATGTGGGTGCATTAATGGCAACAACAACAAAAAAATCTGTATTTTAGGCTGTCATGACCTGTTTAAACATCATAATGAGAAACATTTATGGCTTAAATAATTGAAGTCCCTGTTTCTCAGGATCCGTATACTCATCTCACCCTTTTGTTAGATCTTCAAACTAATCACAAAACTGACTGGCTTGAGCTTCTCCGTAACTCTTTTCTTCTCCATCGTGGGGTGGTGGGATGTGCCCAGGGCTGTTGGTTAGTTGTTCAGGCTCGGATCTCATGTTATGGGGAGTTGACTTAGGCAAGTCTGTTAACCTCCCTGGACCTCAGTTTCTTCTCCTAAAGGACTTCTAGCTTTAAATACCTTGATTCTCTGTTTCCATACCTTTTGTTTACTTACTCTTGAAAGAAAATTATGATTAATAGCACAGTGAACTAATCGCCAGAAATGAAGCAAAGGGCAAGCAAATAATTTGCTCATCAGTTTCACTGATCATCAATTTCATCATGAGTTTCATCAATCACCATCATCAGTTTCACTCAGCATTATTTAACAAATATTTATTAAGCACCTACCATGTACATGATAAATATTTGTGTTTCACTGCCCAGCATTACTGATAATTACAATGTTAAATTCTCAGATTTACTTGGAATTTACCTTCTCTCAGTTTCCCCATTGCTAATATACCCTTCATGGCTACATTATTACTCTAGAATCTTATTCTCTTTAATCTTATTTTCTTACACCCCGAACAAACAAAGCAAAACAGAAAACTTTCATCTCAAAGGGATCCTTAATATATTGCAAATTATTATTAAATCATGTACAGCATTTTTCTTTCCGTGTTTTCAATGTAAAGAAGCCCCATAAACCTACTGCTTCATAGGGAAAACCATAGCCCTCAAATGTTCACATCTAATCCAGCTGGATCAGCTGACATACTAGGTCTAATGGTTTGCAGTGATGGATTTGTCATAGACCTGGAGCCTCCTGCAGGTTGTAAATTGCTCAGACTCTAATGCTGTGGAAAATTTACAAGGACTGCAATTAGAATAGAGTGTTCTGACTTATCTCAGTTGTATTGGGAAAAAACACAAAAAAGAAAAAACCCTGATAAGAGGTGTATCAGATAGTCATAAGTTCATGTGACAAAAAAGAGTTATTGGGCAATTTGTCAAATAAGATGGATAATAATGATGGCCAAAATATCTGTCATTTTTCGAGTGCTTTAGTGAGTGCTGGGCATTGCCATTATTTCATTCAATTCTCACAGTCACCTATTATTATTCCTATTTTACAGATGAGAAAACTGAGCTTAGAGAGGTTAAATAATGTTCCCAAAGTCACACAGTTAACGTATAGCTGAAAATGTTTCAAGTTGCTTGTTGTCACCTTCAGTTCATCTCATATTTAAATCAAAAGTCATTCTCCTTGTCCTCAGGTCAGCTCTTTCTTTCTATTTCTGTCAGTGATACCACGATTTTCTCAGATTCATTCTCACAGCCATTGATTTTTCCTTTTCTGTCCTTGCTCTAAATCCATTCAGTCACCAAGTCCCTTTGCTTGTTCAGTGTCTTTGTGCTGTCAGCCCTCTTCCCATTACCCTAGTCCAGGGGTCTAGGCCTTATATCTAAGTGTAGAGGCTAAAGGCCAGAATTTCTTTTTTTTATTGAAGTATAGTTGATTTACAATATTATGTAAGTTTCAGGTGTACAGGATAGTGATTCAGTATTTTTGCAGATCATACTCCATTATAAATTATTACAAGATAATTGCTGTAATTCCCTGTGCTATGCAACATATCCTTATTGCTTTCCTATTTTATACATAGTAGTTTGTATCTATTAATCCCATACCCCAACGTACACCTCTCCTTTTCCCCCTCCCCTATGGTAACTACAAATTTATTTTCTATATCTGTAAGCCTGTTTCTGTTTTGCATATATATTCATTTGTATTATTTTTTATATTCCACATATAAGTGATATCCTACAGGATTTGTCTTTCTCTTTCTGACTTATTTCACTAAGCATAATATTCTCTAGGTCCATCCATGTTGCTGCAAATGGCTGAATTTCATTCTTTTTTTTTTTTTTTTGTGACCGAGTGATATTCCATTGTATATATATACCACATCTTCTTTATCCATTCATCTGTTGATGGACACTTAGGTTGCTTCCATGTCTTGGCTGTTGTAAATAGTGCTGCTATGAACATCAGGTTATGTATATCTCTTTGAATTAGTTTTTTCATGTTTTCCAGGTATATACCCAGGAGTGGAATTGTTGGATCTTATGGTAATTCTATTTTTAGCTTTTTGAGGCACCTCCATACTGTTTTCCGTAGGGGCTACATAATTTACATTCCCACCAGCAGTGCACTAGGGTTCTCTTTTCTCCACATCCTCACCAGCATTTGTAAGAACAAACTCTAAACTCAGTATTCACATAGGCTGGCTACCCTCTGGCTCCTACTTTGTTCTGTTCTCACTTCCTTCGCGATGATCTAGTTCCCTAAACACATGTTGCTGTTTTTCCGTGTGGCCTCCGTTGTGCATGATAGCTCCTTTCTGGGATGTCCCCTCCCCTGCTCCCTGCTCTGTGAGCCCTGCTCCTCCCTCAGGTTGAGGTCGGGTTCCTCCTCTATCATGTGTTCTGATCAGTCCATTCCTCAGTGAGTATCCACCTCTTCCCAGTGCTTGTTATGGTAGCTTCCCAACCTCTCATTTTGCTCTAAGTGTGTGCTACCTGCCTTATATTGCTCTTCCTGTGTGTGATCTGTCTCTCACAGGTGCTCAGGGGCAGAGATTAGACCCCTCACGATCATCAGAACATTGCTGTACACCCCAAGGTGCAAGTTTCCATGTCCCTTGTGCATGCATGAGGATAGCAATTTTTATGGTCCCTATAGCACATCTCTCACATCGAACTCAGTGAGTTAACAGATCTCTCATTAATCCACCAAAGCCATATTACTCAGAGACCCGGTTCACTGGAAAATGGCCACGTGCATTCACAGATTGCGGTGGTCGGTTGTTTGCAAAAATGGCCACAACCAGCCCTCTCCCTGCCCACTGTTGGTGCTGGCCTTTGCAAAGGGTCTTGACTCTCCTGCCATCAGGAGGCATTTATTTCTCTCTCTCCGAATTTGAGCTGACCTTGTGACTTACTTTGACCCAAGGACAGAGGAAAAAGTAGCAAATCATCAAACTTGAGGGTGATCTTGGGAGCCCCCACCCCCAAAAGGACTCCATCGGAAGCCATACCTTTTGCCCCATTAGCCCCTGAGTTTTTGTCCTACTGTGTGCAAATAGGAGATATAGTTTGAAATGCTTCTTTAACCACAGTCTTACTGCATTTTAAAGTTCTGCACTTCAGTAGAAAGGGGTCTTAAAAGTAGATAATAAATTGTGATTATTTACATGCTCTAATACCATACTTCTGTTTTGTCTCTCCTAATTTCCTGAACATAATCTTGGAGTCTCCCCTCCCCTTCTCTCCTACCCATTATATGGAAATAAGCTCTGTATTTGCCAAATAGCAAACCAGCTTTTCTTTGACAGTGTATATTTCACTTCTGTGCTGCTGCTGTATCCCAGTAACATTTTCTTTCATGGAAAATGCCCATTGCTTCCAGGAGCGTATGATTTTTTTTCAAATGTCTGATGTTTTAAAAGTGAAACTTCATTTCAGATAGAATGATCTTTGGTTTTATAAAATGGAATCTTTTTTATGGTTCTGTGGCTGTTCATCATTTTAAAACCTATTAGTTGTAACAGGTCAGCTTGAAAAATGAGGAGTTCTAAATTTCACTTGGAATACCTCAAGATAGATTCCGAAACTGTGCCAGTAAAATTATGTTTGAATGATTCTTGAATTTTTTTTTTAAGGGATGACTTTCTCCTTTAAATGTGTATTCAGTGAAACACAGTTATTCAGATTCTAGTAGACCTGTAAGAGAGCCAGATTCATGCATAACACAGATGCATTCATTGTTCGTGGGCTTTTACTCTCCTAATGATTGACCTAATGTGTTGTATCTCCTTTTTCTGGCTGAGAGAAGGAATGACATTTTATAAGCATTTTATACAGTAATATGTTCATATTGTGTTTCACCTCTTACTGTTTCTCAGACTACAAGAATACCTGCGACATATTGAGATAGCTCATATCATTGCTAGAAAAGTACAATGCAATTTGGATAGAAAATGTAATAGCTGTAGTAACAGAATATAATTAAATTAGTGCTTACTGTAAAAATAGTGGAAGGATTTATTTTTGGTTTTTAATGGATCGGATCAGTGTGATTAAAAATATGTAAAATAATAGCATTCACTTTGCAGTGGGATCGGCTCTCTAATATTCATCCTATTCCATTTTTTTCTACCCTCCCCCATTTTTAAGTAAACCCAATATTCAGGATTTTGAATTTGGTAAAATAGGGAATGCATTTGTTACATTCTTTGAAAAAGCCTTGAAATTGAGGGATTTTAAATTGAGCAGGCATATTTTTGTTAATTCATTAAATGGTTACTGAGGACCTACTGTGTGCCTGGTCCCTTTCTGGGTCCCAGGGCCAGAGCCATGAACAAAGCAAACAAGGTCCCTGCTCTCAAGGAGTTCACAGTTAGTAGTAAGAAGGCAGGCAATAACCGCGTAAGCAAACAAGTTAACTTCAGGTAGGGATAGTGTGCTATAGGGAAAGTAAAACAGAAGAAATGAAAGAATGACTGACAAGGGGGTGGTTTTGATGGAGAGGTAAGGGAAGGCGTTTTGGGAGGGTCACCTTGGAATAAGACCTAGATGGTGAAAAGCTGATTGCCGTTTGGGAGAAGAGCTGCCCAGAAAGAGGGAAAGCAGTTAAAAAGGCTCTGATGTGGGGATAAGCCTGGCAGGATTGAGAAACTGAAAGAAAACCAGAGTGGCTGGATTGCAGTGAGCAAGAGGCAAGATCTGCAGTGAAATTTGAAAGGTGGAGGGGGGCAAGATGATGGATTATTCAGGGATGCTGCCCCATATGATACGGTATTATTTTATTCTCTGTGCTGTGTTGTATCATGCCATATCTCAGCATATTGTATAAATACATATTTATGTTTCTATACCTTGTAAGCAGGGAGATGAAGGGTTAAAGAAAGATGTTTGAGTCCTCAAGATGTGTAGGTTTTCTGAGCATTCCCAGTATACAAAGTCATGCTTGTGGGCTGTAGTATCCTTTCCTGGATCCTCACCATCTTCCCATGTTTCTTTCTAATTATCAGTTAAATTCTGTTCAATAGATATTTTCTGAATCCATGCTGGGCACAAGAAACTGATGAGTCTACTGGGCAGTTATAGACTGATGCAGCAGAAAATGTGATAGGCTTTCATTGGAAAGCAACTTTCCTGCATTGTATCTGTTATTTCAGTCGGTGGTCAGCTACCTTTTCTAACATCTTATTTATCCCTAGGTTGCAAATCATAACGTGTATTAAGGACCGAATATCTAGTCTAAATGTCAGTGATTTGTAATGTTAACATAGTCTTCATTTGTTCCTCTTCATTGGAGACACAAGACAAGAAAAAATGATTTTGAGGCCTGCGTGTGCATCAGGCTAAAAAGAATTTATCATTTAAATACCTTTCTTCTGGAGGAAATAAGTTGTTAAAAATTAACAATTTAAGAAAATATATATGGAAGTTTAAAATATATATATTCTTTTAAATGAAGCAACACAGATTTGCAGACTCTGTTCTATTATTATGGCGATGATTCAGAGTGTCTGATTTAGCCTAGGGAATCAGGAAATAATACAGATTATCTCCTTTCTGTGCATCTTCAGACCATATGTAGTCATAATATAC
This sequence comes from Balaenoptera acutorostrata, assembly GCF_949987535.1. Classification (NCBI taxonomy): domain Eukaryota; kingdom Metazoa; phylum Chordata; class Mammalia; order Artiodactyla; family Balaenopteridae; genus Balaenoptera; species Balaenoptera acutorostrata. Next base: position 173,149,645 of record NC_080066.1, read on the forward strand.
TGACTGAAAATTTCCACTGAATTAAACTTTCTAGTGATTTATAAGACATTGAGATGCATTACTAACAGCAGTTATTGAATCTTCCTTTAGAGATAATTAATAAAAAGATTTTTTTAAAGGCAATAGTTTAGGTTTCATTCTAGCAAAAGTAAGTTCTAGAAGGCTTTCAATGGTTTGCTGCTAGTAATTCCACTCCTTGGATTCTTGTTTTGCTTTATCCTTTCTAACTCTCGCTGATTCTGTGGTTTAATAGATTTTCCTCCTGTTTAGAATAACACTGTAGAAGCCAGCACTACATTTAGTATCCATCTCCTGCCATGGACAATCCCTCTTCCCACTGGCTTGGTTCCAGGGGGTCTGGAAAAGAGCTGGCCAGGCTTGACTAACAGGGCAGGCCACTTCAGGCAGTTCTCGTAGCTTCTCCTGCTCTGCTGCTTATTCTCTTGTAGCTGTACATGTGGTATGTAAGTGTGTGCGTGCGTGTGTGTGTGTGTGTGTGTGTGTGTGTGTATTTGAAATAGTTGAGGCTGAAAAAAATATGTATGTTCCTCCCAGATTGAGAAACAAAACATTCCATTCCAAACATGATTGAGAAGTCCACTGGGTCACCCTGCCTGGTTGCATTTCCCTTCCTCTGCCCCAGAGATAACCACTATCCTGAATTTTTAAAATCATTCATGTATGTCTTTATATTTTATGATATGGATTTATATATTTTAAATAATACATAGTATTGTTTTATCTTTCAAGCTTACATAAATGCACATTGCCTTTTCTCTTATTATATTTTAAAGACTTAGCCCCCTTGATACTGGCATCTTTCAATTATTTTCCCTGCTGTATAGTATTCTGTTGAAGCCTGAGGAGGTACAATAACTAGCACCCTCTCTTGCCATCTAGAATAAACTGAGAAATAGATGCAAGCGTTAGAGAGTGGTAGATAAAAATATCAGCTTTATTTGTGAGATAGCTCTGTTGGAGGGACAGGCTTGCTAGTATGCAGCCAGGATTAAATAGAAGGTTTACCCTTCTAATCACAGGCTGTGCAGTTAGCCTGGGACTCCCCACCGGAGCTCTGTCCACATAGCACTGGGGAGCAGAGCACTGTGTATGCCCCACACAGTCAGGTGCCTCTTACAGAGAAAAGAAGAAGGGGACACCAATTGTTTCTCTAGGAGGAATGAGTGAGGAGGTGGAGAGAGGCTGGGAATGTTACTCCAAAAGAGGTCCCTCTGCATGGAAATAGACAGGGAGAAGCAAGTTTTCCCCGGAACATTTTTTTCTATTATATAAGTGTCCCATAATTTATATATCCATTCTCCTGTTGATAGACTCATTTGTTATTATCACAGATGTGCTACAGTGTCTCCTTGTCCACATGTGGGAGCTATCCTGTAGAACACATGTACCTAGGAGTGGAATGGCAGGGTCAGAGCCATGCTAATCTGTAACCCGACTTGCTCCCTAAGTGGTCTTTCACGTTCTCTCTTATCAGTGCATCAGAATTCCTTTCTATCCATATCCTCATCAACACTTGTTATCAAACTCTGTAGTTTTTCCCAAGCTGATGAGTGTGAAATAGCACTTTATTATCATTTTAATCTCCCTGATTACTAGTAAAGTTCAGCATCATGTCTGCTAGCCATTTGGGTTTCCTGTTCTGTCAATTGCCTATTTATATTATTGGCCCATGTATTAATATTGAGTTGTCTCTTTTATGTTAATCTATAGGGGTTCTTTGTATATTCTCAGTACTAATCCTTTTTCATTTATGAGTCATAAAAAATCTTTACCTGTTTGTGGCTTGTATTTTCATTTTTTTATTAGGGTATCTTTAGACATTTATCTGGGATATCAAAGGACTTTCTCTTTTAATAGACTTTGACATGTCCAAAGTCTAAAATTATATAGAGAATGTGGGTCGTATCACTTGAGCATACTAATAGGGTCTTGTGTTTTCTGCCTGTTGAAGTATTTACATTGTCTTTGAACAACTGCTGATCTTTGCTATTTTATATTAGGCTGTTTGAACACTGTTTCTGCAAGATTTATGTTACTCTTCAGATTCTTTGACATTATAGAATTTAATGCTTCATGTTTAAATCTTAATACTTAAATTATGATTTTTTTTCCCCTCAGTGTAGTTAATAGGCTGTACCATAAAACACCTCTGATCTACCAAAAAGCAAATTCATCCACCACTTGGAAACTCTATGTGTGGAAAACAACTTTTTCTTTTAACTAATCCTATAGTAATGCTCTATTAATGCTTCATTCTCTCCTCAGAGCTTGTGGACATTGTTATTATCCAAAGGCACTTGAGTCTGGATTAAATATCATGCTACTTATATAAGGAAATTACATCACGATTTTGCTAATTCTTGATAAGAATAGTTTCTTATAGGGTTATAGACACCAATAAAAAGATTCTTAAAGAGCACTTGGTACAGTCTCTTATTTTACACATGTGAGTTTAAATAATCCACCCAAGGTTGCACACCGAGATGGGCGTAAAATCAAGGTTAAGAACAAGGTCTCTCAGCCACAGCGTAGTGTGCTCTCCATTGCAGTGGTGTCTTAGTCCATTTGGGCTGCTGTAATAGAAAACCATAGACTGGGTGGCTTAAACAACGGAAGTTTATTTCTCATAGTTCAGGAGGCTGGGCAGTCCAAGATCTAGGTGCTGGCAGATTCATGTCTGGTGAGGGCCTGCTTCCTAGTTCACAGACAGCCGTCTTCTCATTGTGTCCTGACATGGTGGAAGAGGCAAGGGAGCTCTCTGGGGTCCCATTTATAAGGACACTAATCCCAATCATGAGGGCTCCACCCTCATGACCTAATCACCTCCCGAAGTCCCCACCTCCTAATACCATCACCTTGCAGGTTAGGTTTCAACATAAGAATTTTGGGAGAATACAAACATTCAGTCTGTAGTATATATGTTATAGAATCATGGCTTTACTGTCTATTTTTATATAAAGTTGGTGTGTATTTTTACAGCTAGATTTCCTTGACTGATAGGTTTCAGTGCATTTGGCTTTTTTGTTGCTGGCATCTTTTTAGTTACTTAGCGTCAAAAGGACTGTTTATCATACTTCCTTAAATTAGTTTTATGGAAGTAATGTACACTGTTTTCCTTCCTTATTTAACTAGTGTTTACATGCTAGTCTTTCCAGCAGGTTGTATAAATAAGCTAAGTGCTATGGTAAATTATTCCAAAGTGGCATATTTACTTAGTGCCAAAATATTATAATACCAAATGATATTTCCAAATCATTTGTATTAATTTACACTCCAATCATCAGTATGTGAGAGAGTCTGTTGACCTGTATCTTCTTCAAGACTTGGTATTGTCAGACTTCTTAATCTTTTCTAGTGGAGTGGGCATAATAACTCATCACGGGCCTGATTTGTATTCCCTGATTAATAATGATTCATCTATCATATCTCTTCATGTTTGTTATATATCTGTATATTGTCTATCTGTATATTGTAAATATGTCTGTCATTTTTACCCATTTTTCTTCTGCTGCATTTTCTGTTGATTTGAACCTGTTCTTTATACATGTTCTTGGGGCAAATATTTTGTCAGGTAACAAATGTCTTCTCCCAGTTTGTTGCTCATCTTTTCACTTTCTGCAGGTGTCTTTTTTGAAATATAAATCAAATTTAATTTGTTTGAATTTATAAATTTTTTTGTAGTAGAGTGATTGTGTCTTATTTAAGAAACCCCTTCTTATCTCAAGGTCAGAGAAATACTCGTATTTTCTTCATAATTTTTAAAGTTTTGCTCTTGTAAATTAAGTCCTTAATTCTTCTGGAGTTGATTTTTTAGTATGGCATAGAGTGTGTGGGAACCTAATTTCACTTTTTTTCCATATGGATAACCAATATTTTCAGCTCTTTTTATTGACTGCCCTCTTTTCTCTACAGCTCTGCCATTCTGCCTTTGTTTATGAATTTTCTATTCTGTTTCTTTGGTCACTTACCCTATCCCTGCACGAATACCACATTGTCCTCATAAAATCTTAATATCTGTAGGGCTACTCTCCCTCTTTACTTCTCTTCTGCAGCAGTGTATTGGTTATATTGAGTCTTTTGTTTTAAATTCCAGAACTGGCTTATTGAGAGACAAAAACTCTGTTCACATTTTAATTAACATTGCATTGAGTCTGCAGATTTTCTGGACAATTGACATCTTAATGATATTGCCTACCTATCCATGATTATGGTATATTTTCCATTGAATTAAGTATTCTTTAAAGCCTTTCAGAAAATTTTTATAATTTTCTACACCATCACACTACCAGTATCATCATCATAATGATTATGGTTGTCACTTTCTAAAGCACCCTTAACGGTTTCTTGTGTGCCAGGCCTCATTCTGTTACTTTGTATTCAGTCTTCCTAACAACCTTATGAGGTAGTCCTAGTAATATGGGATATTTCACACAGGAAACTGAGGCACCTAGAGGTTAATTGACTTGCCCAAGATCCTACAACTAGTAAATGGCAGAGGCAGGTTTCTAAACCAAGGTGCCTGGGTATAGAGTTTGTGCTTTTAATCACTACTCTATATTGCAAATAGGTTTTTCTCTTTCTGTGTTGGATTTATTCCTACATATTTTATAGTTTTTTATTAAGATATAATTGACATATAATGTTGTATACAAGTTGTACAATGTGTTGATTTGATACATTTATATATTGCCATATGATCACTGCCTTAGTGTTAGCTAACACCTCTCTCAGGTAACATAATGAGCATTTCTTTTTTGTGGTGAAAACAATTAAGATTTAGTCTCTTAGCAATTTTGGAGTTTAGAATATGGTATTTTATAGTTTTGTTGGTATTAAAATGGTAGCTTTTGAAAATTGTTTTTTAATTACTTACAGAAACAATTAAATAGAAATGTAATTTATTTTTGTATATCAATCTTATATCTAGTAACCTTGTTAAATTTATCTGTAGATTTTTAAAGGTGTTTCTAAGAAGATTATGATACCAGTAGAAAATAGTAACATCTTCTTTCTTCCTTTCCAATCCTATGCCTTTAATTTCTTTTTCTGGACTTAACTACACTGGCTAGTACTTCCAGTGTTGATAATATCTTGTTCCCAGACTCGGGGAGAAAGACTTCAACATTTTATCACTTACTTTGATCATAGCTATAGATGTTTTATAATTATATCCTGTGTCAGATTAAAGAAGTTCCTCCCTAGTCTAGCACAGGAGTTTCTGTCAAGAATGGGCATTAAATTTTATTACATACTTTTTCTCTATCGAGGAGATGATATTGGTTTTTTACTTTAATCTGTTAATGTGCTGAATGGCTTATATATATGTGTGTGTATGTGTGTGTGTGTATATAAATGTAAACACAATTTGGTCATGCTATTTTTTTTTATACACAGTTGGATTCAGTTTGCTAATATTTTACTTAAGATATTTGTGTGTGTGTGTGTGTGTATACTATCAGTAAAAGACCGTGTTAAAACAAGTTCACAGGTTGAAATTTTTGTACCCACTCAAGGTTTGCTCAGATTCAGGGTACCAGTCTACATGAGGGCAATCAATAGCCATAACCTTTCAGAGATAGCTTATCATTTTTTCTTTTATTTTTCGTTTACTTCTTTGCTCAAGGCAACTTCCATCTTACCCTTTGGGTATCAGCTTAACGTGGGAAAGTTATCCTATGAGATGATCCATGTTGGGCAAGCCCTGGATCTTGACTCCTGGCCTCTTCTCCCATGAAGCCACAAAACCAAAGCTCAAGTTCAGATATGGACCTACACCCCAAGGCAAAAGTGGCCTTGGGATGCTGAGTTTCCACTAACCTCCTTGGATTCAAGCTGCCTCAAGAATATGGCCTGTCCCCACTATCTTTTTAACTCAGTGCCTTTAAGGTAGTTTTGTTTTAGTATCTTATTTACCATTTTTGTTTTTTTCAGTGGGGGAATTGGTCTGACTATCCAAAAATAGAAACTCACATGAATTATTAAATACTTTTTCTCTCAGGCTTTTCTGTCTAAATTCTCTTTTCCAGATATTGATTTTTTAGACAGAACATTAGATTTATTGGGCAGAGCATTGGATTTATTAAGTTTTGGGGAAGACTAACCATTTACTTGTAAGAGATGATGAAAATATATAAAATTAGTGATGCATTCCTACAGTTTAGTGATTCTGGCATTTTAGTTATGCTGTATCTTCTATTGCTATTTGAAGGATGTACCCAAGTATTTCTGACCACTTATTGTTCTTGTCTTGAATGTCATTTAGAAAGGTGTAACAGCTAAATATTTATTTTCACGTGACATGAAAGCATATTATCAGGAAATAGCGGTATAATTGAATGAACATGCCATTGAATCTCAACTTGTTTTTTTCATCCATTATTTACGAAAAGAAACAATACAATGTTTTCTATTTTCATCAAGGTGTTATATATAAAAGTCTCTTTTCTTGAACTTCCAGATTTATTAAAATTCATTTTTTACTGTACTTACACCTAGTGTAAAATAATTGCTAATAATAATCTATGCCTGAGTGTGTTGATGGGGCCCCAGGACCACCACCAGCTTTGATGATTCGCTGGAAGGACTCAGCATGTAACTGTACTTTCAGCTACGATTTGTTACAGTGAAAGGATATGAAGCAAAATTAGCAAAGGGAAAGGCACACGGGGCTCAGTCTAGGGGAAACCAGGTGCAAGCTTCCGAGGGTCTGCTCTCAGTGAAGTCACACAGGATGTGCTTAATTCCTCCAACAAGTTGTGACATCATGTGTGAAATGTTGCCACCCAAGGAAGCTCATTAGAGACTCAGCACCCAGAATTTTTATTGTGGGATGATCACGTAGGCATTCTCTGCCTGGCATGTACCAAAATTCCAGACTCCCAGAAGGAAAGCAGAGGTTCAGCATAAACCATATTGTTGCACGAAGAGTTTTCAGCACAGTGATCCACTCTTTTTTTTTTTTTTTTTTTTTTTTTTTTTTAATTAATTAATTTATTTATTTTTGTCTGTATTGGGTCTTCGGTTCGTGTGAGGGCTTTCTCCAGTTGCGGCAAGCGGGGGCCACTCTTCATCGCGGTGCGCGGGCCTTTCTCCATCGCGGCCCCTCCCGTTGCGGGGCACAGGCTCCAGACGCGCAGGCTCAGCAATTGTGGCTCACGGGCCCAGCTGCTCCGTGGCATGTGGGATCTTCCCAGACCAGGGCTCGAACCCGTGTCCCCTGCATTAGCAGGCAGATTCTCAACCACTGCGCCACCAGGGAAGCCCAGTGATCCACTCTTATGACTTAATGTTGGTGGGAGGCCAGCCAAGGGCCATCCTTGTAAGCAGTATGGCCGTCAGGACAGCTATGTTAACTCTTTTCTGCACATGGAGTCATGACTAAAGTTTTTAAAGCATTTACTATGTGTCAAACACTGTTCTTTATTCATTTCATCCTCACAACGACCATTTCTTAGATGAGGAACTGAGACACAGAGAGGTTAAGAAACTTGTCCAGTGTTGCACAGCTAATAAGTAGAAAGTCAGGATCCAAACGCAGGCTTCAGAATCCATGATTTATCAAACATTTTATTGATTTTTAAAAATTATTTTCATTTTGTTCCACCTCATGGATAAGATGTTTTATACATTTCCATACAGCTATGATTCAAAGAAATTGTCTCCATAGACCTCTTTTAATCTTCACTGTTGTTTCATGGCTCTTAATTTTCAGATTTGGAAAATCATTCTAATTATCATATGCAAACCTTTCCTGATCTCGTAGGCTTTCCTCAGCCTTTGTGTTTCTGGATTAGAGGATCTGAATTCTTTTTGTTTTTGTTTTTCCATCTTCCTACAGAAGGCTTGTCTGGTTCTTGACCACTAATTTTAGTTCCACTATTCTTTCTATACCTCCTTTTGGCATCTTCTGAGATGTAGCAATTAGAACTGCAAACAGGGAAAGTATCACTGCATCATGGTTTATGAACAAAGACAGGACAGCATTTTCTGTTTTATTTCCTTCCTTGTAATTCTCATTGTGTTAACCACATTGTCTACCTCAGTATATTAGACAATGACGTAGGTAATAGTCTTTAAATACCCCTAGATGGCCATCTGGGATATAGCTGATAACTAATATAGCTGATAGAGCTTGCCTCTCTGTAAGTCTACTTTAGATTATTTTTTTCTGATTGAAGTGAAGAGATCCACTGTTCACTATATCCATTCCCAAGAAAATACATTATAGCTTCAAGAAAAGTTTGAGTATTAACACATGTGCTGAAATATGATACAGATGTTTAATGTCTTACTGTAATATTATTTTACTGTTCATAGTCACCTGCTTTTTTGATCCCTGCATTAGCTTGCTTGCTTTATTCCATAACATCTGTTACCAAGAATATATTTACAGTCTGTTGTCTTTTCTAAATGGTTGGTACGTATGTTAGAAAAAGGTTGATTTTTACTGGTGTCATTCAGAAAGCACCTTGAGGATTCCTTGTTATTTTATTCTCAGTGTTATTTTATTTCAGTATAATACCAAAGTACTATTTTTACTGAAATACCAGATAAGAAGTCAAGCTAGATGACTGAGGTGTGATACTTAAAGTGCTCCTGGATAGGAAACAAGGTATTTCTAGTTTTAACTGTTTTAAAAAAATTGTAAAACTTTTAAACTACTACCTGAGGATAAATGTCCTTGTATTTCTATAGGCTTGGTAAAGCTTACGTCTATTTTGTTATGCTTATGCGGTCCCACGCATCTGGTTGTTCAAGACATTTGCTACCTTCTATTCTGGGTCTTTGCACTATGGTTCCCTGTTTAAACGTTGCATCATCAGAGAGGCCTATTGTATCCAAAGTGGCTTCACCTTATCCCTCCTTCCCCCTAACAATAAATCTCTACTACCCAGTTTTATATCATTTATGGCACTTAACCAATCTCTGAGACGATCTTTTTTCTTTGTTTGCTTACTGTCTGTTTCTTACACTTGACTATAAAGTTCCGTGAGAGCAGCGATGCGTCTGTTCTGTCTTGATTCCTCTGGATATTCAAGTTAGCGCAGAGCACATGGTCATTCAGTTCTTGTCGGATGAATCAATGAATTCATTTATTAAAGACTACAGAAAAGTAAGTTATTTATGTTAGATATAATATTCGATCTTTACCAATTCAAGTGCATCAGATTTTCTTTAAGTTTCTTAGAACTTGAGGAGGATGTCCAGACTGGCCTTGGGTTTAGTTTCCAGTAATTAGCTAACTAAAAAGTTAATAACGTGTATATTTAATCTCTAGGCTTGATCAAGTTTTCTGATTCTTCAGACTCTGAAGATTTTGTATCTGTTATAAATCACGACATCTACAATAAACCAGAACTCCTGCCAAATTTTAGGATACCAAATACATACTTCATTTTTTTGTGTGTCCATTGGAAATATTTTAAACACAGAACAGCATAGATAGTAATATAATGTAACACTTGCATTTCAGCTACTTAGCTTTCTTCAGTCTTAACATTTGCCATATTTATTTCAGATTTTTTAAGAAATAAAATATTACACAAAGAGTTGAAAACCCCTATGCATCCTTCCCTGATTTCTTACCCTTTCTCTCTGGAGAGAACCATATGATCTATATTTTGGTATTTATCAATCTTGTGCATGTTTTAGTATGACTGCATAGATATTTATTCACAAACAATCCGTTATCTTGTTTTGCATGTTTTCAAATGTTTTGTACATGGTGTCGTACTGTATGTAATCATGACCTTGATTTTTTTCACTCAACATTCAGTTTTTGAGGTTCATCATAATGATACATAGAGCTCTTGTAGCTCATTCATTGTCACTGCTACGTAAAATCTCACTGAAAGGTAATTCTGCATTTTATTTATCCATTTGCTTGTGGATGGACGTTTAAGTTGTTCAGTTATTCAGTATTTCAGTTAACTGTGCAGTAGGTTTTCTTGTATCTTTCCATCTGTACTCATGTACAAGAATTTCTCTAGGACAGTGTCTTACAATCTCTTTCACCTTATTACATTCAGAGACAATGAGAGTATTTATAAAAGCACATTAGGTAAACAGACAAGTTAGTTTTAGCTCAAGGCAAACAGCCTGCCTGCCCAAGAGACTTTGGAGCTCAGTATCTTGCCTCACCTGCAAACCATCTGTGGCAGTTTGGGGGAAGCTATCTTCTAGAGCAGGAGTCTTTGTATTTCTCTAAAAGGATTCTTAAAAACTATGCATTTCCTTGTGCATTTTTAGAATGATAGCTAAAACTTTTCAAAGTCAGTTTAATGGTTGCAAAGCATAAAATTTCCAGTGTATTATAAACTGACATTTAAAAATAAAGCTGTTATGTCACTCTTAAGTGTATCAGGTGGAACTTACATACCACAGTGATTTGACAGTCGTTATTTTTCTTTCAAAAATGTGTGAACAAGCATTTAAAATTATGTGAAAAAGTTCTTTACCAATTTGAAATTTTACATCCTTTCTTTTTGAATTCGTATTTCAGTTTTTCTTCCCCCACTAAGTTTCATCCTAATGTGATGTTTTTTTCATCTTTTTGGCTTTCACTGCCAATATTGTAAAGTCAGGTTTAGTAAGGTATAGTTTACAGACTGTAGAATTGTCCATTAATAGTTGTATCATAGTCATATGGGTTTTGACACATGTATACAGTTGTGTAACCAGCACCATAATCGACATATAAAATATTTCTATCCCTTTCAGTTCCCTCCCTATACGCCCAGTCTCTGGCACTACTGACGATGATGATGATGATGATGATGATTTGCCCCTATGTTATTGCCTTTTCCAGAATGCCATGTAGATGGAATCATACAGTTTGTAATTTTTTGTCTCAGGCTTCTTTCCCTTTACATAATGCATACGAAATTCATCCATGCCGTTGCACATATCAGGGGTTAATTCCTTTTAAATGCTGAGTCACATTCTGTTGTACAGATGTACCAGTTTATCTGTTCACCAGTTAATGGACACTGGGTTGTTTCCAGTTGGAGTGATTATGCATGACACTGCTATATAAACATTTGTGTTAAGGTTTTTGTTTGGATATTTATCCTCATTTCTTTTGAGTTAATAAGTGTGATTTCTGAGCCACATGGTAGGTGTATGTTTTAATTTTATAAAGAAACTGGGAAACTGTTTCTGAATCGACTGTACTGTTTTACATTCCCGCTAGCAGAATATGAGACTGCCATTTGCTGTCCATTGTTACTAGCACTGGATATTATTAATTTTTTGTTTTGTTTTTGTTTTTACCCATTTCTAATAGGTGTATAGTGGTATCTCATTGTGATTTTAATCTGTACTTCCCAAATGACTAATGACTTAAACAATTGTTTCCTGTTCTGTTCGCCATCCACACCTTTGTAATGAAGGGTATGTTGAAATCTTTTGCTTATATTTTATTTTATTTTTTTTAAACTACTGAGTTGTAAGAGATTTCTGTATATTCCAGATACAGGTCCCAGTCTGTGACTTTCATTTTCATTTTCTTAACATTTGCTTTTAAAGACAGAAGTTCTTTATTTTGATGCAGTCCAATTTATCAATTTTTTATGATTCATGCTTTTTTTGGTCTTATCTTATTCTTTGCCTATGCAAGTGTGATGGTTAGTTTTATGTGTGACCCTGGCTAGGCTGTGGTATCCAGTTTTTCATCAGACACCAGTCTAGATGTTGCTGTGAAGATGTTTTTAAGATGTGATTAACATTTAAATCAGTAGACTTTGAGTAAAGCAGAGGACTCTTCCTAATGTGGGTGGGCCTCATCTAATCAGTTACAGGCCATTAAAAAAAAAAAACCAGACTGAGATTCCCTGAGAAGGAAGGAATTCTGCCTCTAGACTGACTTCAGACTTGGGAGACTGTAATATCAACTCTCTGGGTTTTTTTTAACATCTTTATTGGAGTATAATTGCTTTACAATGGCGTGTTAGTTTCTGCTTTATAACAAAGTGAATCAGTTATACATATACATATGTTCCCATCTCTGTTAATTTGCCTTGATCTATTTGTCTATCCTTGTGCCAATACCACACTCTCTTAATTGTATGGCTTTATAATAAGTCTTGATATCTACTAGTGTAAGTCCTAGAGCTTTGTAATTTCTTCAAAATTATCTTGACTGTCCTTAACTCAGTGCATTTCCTTATAAATTTTCAAGCTTACCTTCTTAGCCACTATGTTCTACTGCTCCATAAGTTTTTATTAGCTTTCATTTTAATGAAATAGTCAAGAGAACCAAGCCGATTGACTCCAAAGCCTATACTCTTAACAACTACATGAGCTGCCTCTCAATAAGCCATAGAGTTTATAGACAGACATAGCTGGCATGTTTTTATCATTTGTTTTAAGTGATTAACATTTTTTTCCGGTTTATTATTTAGTTTCCACTCTTATTTTTCAACTTATTATAAACCACCTTCAAAAGAAAAAAAAAAAAATGGAAGCAAATTCTCAGTTTAGGATCGATTTGAAATATGGTAAGAACCTTTGACTATGAGATCAATTAATTTGAGCCCTTTCATCTGACTGTGCAGTCCAGTATTCAAGAGAAAGGAGTCATACAAATAAATATTAAGAAGGGTATACTTGCAAAGTTTAGATTAAATAGAACTTGAAAAGTATTAATAGGCCAGATGTGAAGAGGATATACTAATATTAACATGTGTACCCATACACATCTCTGACATTTCTGATAGAACAACTTTGTTCCAGAGAGTTTATCCATAATGAATCTTGCTTAAACTTATTCTGTAACTCTGTTACATCCCTGTGTTCTAATAGGTGAAGAATCATCACTTTTTTCTTTTTACAATTAGAAAAGCAAGACCTTATAAGGTTATGACCAGAGTAAGTCAAGCTGAATATCAGGTAATCCTGTGTCATAAACCCGTCCACACTCTACTTAGAAATCATTGTTTTCAAGAATAATAATAGGAACAAGAATCTATATGAGCCCAGCAGTACAAGTTAGGCTACAAGTTAGCTTGGTTTGGTAAAGGTAAAGTGTGCTCTTTGTGTTCTTCAAAAATATTTATTCAGACATATGTGGAAAAGAAAATTATGGTATATGTAAGTAATTGACGTGCTTAGTTTTTTGTTTTGTTCCTTGGTTTTCTGGGGGAACTTTTTGTTTTGGGCAGCTTCCCATAGCTAAATAAATTAAATGCATTGTAGCTCATTGAAAAATAGAACAAATTTAAGTTGGGTAGGTGAAGTGGTTTCATAGGATTATAGCACAGTCAGTATTATAATCACTACAGTAAGACGAGGAAGAGCGCAGAACAGGTGCTATGGTCCTGAAAAAACCAACATCTGGAAGAGCAAAAGTGATAAAAGGAAAATAATAGGAAGTGACCTAAATTTCATAAGAAATGTCTTTCTAATGTCTTTAAATACAAAAGAAAGAAGTAAGGCAGAGTAGACTAAGAAGAAAAATAGTCATATGCTATGAGCCTGTCCACCAGAGCTTAACAAAAACAATGGAGAACCGAAAAGCATGAGGCTAAATATTGAATACAATAGCTATTGAGTAGTGATCAAAGGACAGGAAGATGGGGGAACATGTTTTGACAGAAAGAAATGTCAAAAGAAATCAGTACAGTTTAGGTCAATTCAAATGAGGTAAAGGAATAGAGGAAAATAATACCAAGTAGACAGCGTTCTAGAATAATGAATGTATATCCTAATGTTATGCACATTGCTTAACAACAAGCAATTCTGTAAAAAATGAAAAAGGAGGTACAAAAAGCAATTAAAGGAAGAAAGAGACATATGCCTTGTAAAGTAATCAGGTACAAGGTGAAAATGAGAAAAGCCAAGATGAAAAGTGAATTTAGATCTTAAAGAAGGTTAAGATAAATATTCACATTTTTAGATTGTCTCTTAGGTCAATATTAAAAAACAGACACTGGGTGGTAATAATCATTAAATGAAATAACTGCCCAAAGTAGACCTGTTGATTGCTCTAAAAAATGTTCTCCATACTCTTTGTATAAAACATTGAAAATAGATTTAGATATTCATATGGTTTAATATTTTAAGAAAGTATATTTTAATTCAGTATGATAAAAACAAATCTGTGAAAATGATTATTTTAAAATATGATTTAGGAAGGCATTTGGCAATGATTTCCATCTTTCATTTTCTTATTTTGGATATAGGTTGTTGCTTTGTACATATCTAACCTTATTTAAAATATGTAGACAGTAGGTAGCATCCAACATGTTTGTAAAGTTCAAAACTACCTTTATGTAAATAATAGCTTCTAAAGGCCAGAAGACGCATTTAAAAATAAGCAAATAAATTGATGCAGCCCGTATTCAGCAGTGAAAATAGAACACATTTCCAGTATATGAATTTAGATTTGACCTTGTAAACACTGAAAGCATTACAAACCCCAAATAATACCACAGTTACCACAGGGTTCATCTGGTGAAAGACTACTGTCTCAAAATAGTCTTCAGAGTCTGTCCCAACTGCAAGCTAGAATTTTCCTCCTATCTTTTGAAATAGAGTCTCAAGTCTTTTTCCTCTGACCCGTGTAGTAAGTGATCAACATTCCACAGTGTTGGAGAGAAGGCGCAGACTTAATTACAAATGTAGAACCAATTGAACAGAAAATGGTAATAATCAGGCTCTTTTTATTCCTGAGTTTTGGGTCCTGAATGTTGTTACTCACGATATAGCATAACAGAGCTTTCTGTGAATTAGAGTTCTTCCTGCTCACTGTTTTGGGAGTGATCAACTAAAGTGCTCAGTTGGGCTCTCAAAATAGTTACTCAGTGACTTAATATGTGAAGGGGTGCCTTTTGAGATACTCTTTTTTTGAGATAGTACTTAGAGTTTACCCATTGCTAAAGCTGAGTACTTTCAATTAACGCAGCAGATCAAAACAACCGCCATACCCTTTCACAGAGTAAAATACCATATCATGAAGTTTAAGACACCATTGATTCTAGGGCACCCTCATATCATGTACCACTAGTGAAAAAAAATTCTGCCCATTAAACTATGACAGTGCTAAGATACCATTTATTGTAAGATGCAACCACAATTTTAGAGATTCTAAATTGTGGGGAAAGGTGTCCTGATGATAAATGAAATAAGATAAGGTGCACCTTAAACCCTGAACAAACATTTCATAGCCAACTGGTTCTGAATTGTTTTCAGATTTCCTATGTTAAATGTTATCCCCATCCAGTTTGCTTTATTCTGCCTTTTAAAACCCTCTTCTTGGCCTCTATTCCCCTATTTCCCTAGATGTAACCTTGATTTCACTCAGAAAGAATTTGGGATCTACCCGGAGAGGTGGTCTCTAACCGTCTCAGTTACACATCCCTCCCTGACCTGTCCTAGTCTTGTGAGAGGATGTAGACATCACGTGTGGATGCTCACTGGGCTCATTTCTTGCCTTGTAAGCAGGACTGGGCATCGGGGCATGAAGACCTAGCTCCAGGGCCATGATCTCTACATGGTAGGGCCATGGTCTCTACATGGTAGGGCCATGATCTCTACATGGTAGGGCCATGGTAGAGCTCTCATTGCGAATTGATTGGGCTCCTTCTAGGTGCCTGGCACTGTGTGGGTGCTCTAGGTAACTTATGGCTGCAGGCAGGGAACTTGCAGTCTGGTGGGAGAGTAAACGCATAGCGAGGGACTCGAATTCACCTAGCTTCGGCCATGACAGGTGTTGCCAGGGGATAGAGTTCCTCTTCACCTCCTTCTTGATTTCCTGTCCCCCTCTTATTTTTCCCCTGACCCAACTTACCCCTTCATGATATCAAATGAATATAATCTACCTCACCTTGCAGAGAAGTCTATGAGGGATTCTCCACCAATGGGCTGCCCGCACCCATGACCATACTTTGAACAGCAAATTACTCTAATCCAAATCAGCCACCCCAAGTGGGAGTTAGAACAACTCATTGTAAAGATGATGTTTGATTTCATCTTGAAGAAATAACATGTCAAAGAGGCAGGCCCAGCACCCTCTGACCTTAGGATGTGACCACCTGCTTAGTAGTACTATTCCCCCCTGCCCCTCCTCCTCCACCACTACCAGCACCACCGCTACTGATGATGATGATAAAACCCACCCTGAACCCTGCATCACCTCCAGCTCCAACTTAGCGAAGCTTCTTGCAAGAGTGATCTGTGCTTGCCATTTTCGTTTACCCCCAATCTCTTTACTTGTCCATTCAGTGCAGCACAGCTCTCACCTCTGACAGCTCTACTGCATAATTTTGCTGAGTTCACCAATAAGCTCCTAATTGTCAGATTCAATGGATAATCTTAAGTCTCTGACCTCTTTTCAACATTCAACCCTGATGACCACTCCCTCTTTGAACACCCTTTTCCACTGATGTCTGTGACAATCCCCATTCCTGGGTCTGGTCCTACCTATGCATCCCTTTCTATCTCCTTCACTGGATGCATCCTCCTTCCAGTATTCTCCTTTACACCAGTATACTTCCTCTGGGAGACTTCATTCACAGCCTCCACTTCCACGTGGAGGACTTCCAGTTCCCTGCCTTGATCTCAGTCCTGTTTTCTGAATTCCAGACCCATGTCTTCACATCCTACTGAACTGCACATGTTCTAATGCTTGATGTTGTCTTTTATCTCAGAACTGCTGATCTTTCTCTTTTCTTGTATTACTCTTCTTGGTCCATGATATGGCCATCTACCCAGTTACCCATACCAGGATCCTCTAAATCAGCTTCTTTCTTGACCACTTATACCAACTGGTCACCAGATTTTGTGTATTCTACCACCCAAGTCTGTCTCAGGTTTTTTCCTCCTCACCATCCTTGATCCAGGCTGTCATGGTCTGGCATAACAAATGCCACAGATGGGATGGCTTAAGCAACAGAAATTTATTGTCCCACAATTCTGGGGCTAGAAGTCTGAGATCAAGGTGTCAGCAGGGTTGGTTTCTTCTGAGACCAGTGGCTGTCTCTTAAGACCCTGTCTCCAAATAGAATCACATTCTGAAGTACTAGGAGCTAGGACATCAGCATAAGAATTTTACGGGGATGCAATTCAGCCCATAACACATGCCCGTGTCATCTCCTTACTAGCTAGTTGTGTACTCTCCTGATCTGTTTCCCTACCTCCAGTGTCATCTCCATTCTAACATGGCCTCCATTCCACCATCCGAGAGATTATTCTGATTTCAAATATGAGCACATTACTCTCCCCGCTTAAAACTCTTCAGTGGCTCCCGATTATATAGATGGTCTAGATTCCTTCAAATGGCATGTCCTCATTATCTGCTCCAGGCACCTCCTACTCAGTCTGTGCTCCAGCCACTCTGAAATAGCCGAAGTTCCCTAAAGGTTTTGGACCTGCACCTCTGTGCCTTTGCACATGCGGTGTCCTGTATCTGGAATTTTCTTTTTCTTAACCCTACCTCCCTTTGTTTTACCGACTCTAATTCATTTCAGACTCCACGTAGGTAGCAGATTCTGCAGGAAGTCTTACTTCAGAGTGACCAGGAGGAAATATGGCAAATAGCAAGAATACAAACTGAGGGCAACTTGTTAACATGTGAAAAAGCCTCTCTTTCGTTTGAACTCAATGAAAAAGAATGTGTTAAATGTAAGTTAAGTTAGTTGTGAAAGACTTTTCTCATCCTATGGAGCCCCTGAAACTTTCGTAAAGGACAGATGATAAAATGTATATCTTCCTGGGCTTCCCTGGTGGCGCAGTGGTTAAGAATCCACCTGCCAATACAGGGGACACGGGTTTGAGCCCCGGTCTGGGAAGATCCCACATGCCGCGGAGCAACTAAGCCCGTGTGCCACAACTACTGAGCCTGCGCGCCACAACTGCTGAAGCCCACGTGCCTAGAGCCCGTGTTCTGCAACAAGAGAAGCCACCGCAATGAGAAGCCCTCACACCACAACGAAGAGTAGCCCCCGCTCGCTGCAACTAGAGAAAGCCCGTGCGCAGCAACGAAGACCCAACACAGCCAAAAATAAATAAATAAAATAAATAAATTTAAAAATATAAAATAAAATGTACATCTTCCTTTTCATCATCTACTGATACTTAGTCAACAACTGAGGACCCAGCTCATCATCTTTCATCACTTCCTAACATCGCCTTCCTAAGTCAGGAGCCCTGTCCACAGGTCTGTAGTGAAGCACGCATGCTCAGCAGTCTCTGGTCTTCAGCCCCAGACACACAGTAACAAGGCAGCTTTCCTCCAGCTTTTCTGAAAAATGAGTACAAATTGCAAGAAATGCTGTACAAATTGTGAGCTGTCAGTACATTAGTAGTGACATTAGGAAATCTGATGGAGTCAGAAGGAAAAGGTGTAAATTGCAGGATAATATAAAGGGGAGGTCAGTCTGTTAGTAATGCAGGGAATGTGATGGACTTAAAGAAAAGGCATAAATTACAGGGTAATATAAAGAAGAGGTCAGTACATCAGTAACATGAGAAAACTGGCAGATTTGGGAAGAAAAGGTGCAAATTGTAGGATAATGTAAAGTAGGGGCTTCACTGTAAAGATGAGCTTACATCATATCAAGGAAGCTTGCTGGCCATGCAGACCGTGGCTAGAACTTTCAGTATTTTTATAGTTCTATCTCACAGCAGATCTTTATGTCTTTTAGAATTATTAATTAAATTCTAAGCTAATATTACAGAGGAAAATTATTGTTCTTGCTTAGTAGAGAAAAAAAAAAAAAAAAAAAACGGAGTCAGAAAGATTCCCTCAAAGCCTCTGAAGTCCTGAACCTGTAAAGCACATATTTGTCAACTGTAATAAACAAGTATCTTTTGGGGGACCCTTTCCTGCACATCGTCACACATTTCTCCACGAGGCTCTGTAAATATGATTGTCACTTCTGGGTTCAAGATAGAATTTAAAACAATCATACCAAAAAAAAAAAAATCATACCACTAAAAACGTTTTAAATAATAATTTTAATTGAAGTGTAACAGATAATGGTTGACTATGGGAACTCTATGGATCTCTCTTGTTTCTACACATCTTATGAGTAAGGCACTGACTGCTTTTTGTTCCACAGTCTCTTTTCAAGGATATTTGTATAGTGAACATCCTTGGAAGATGGAGTTAGTGTCTCCTTCCAGAACAAAAGGCAGGCATGCTGGGCTCCTTAAGCTCAAGGTCCCTCTTCTGTGATGCAGCCCTCTGTGTGCACAGGCATCTATCTGAGCCCATCCACACCACCCCGTAGAATCTGGGGGTACAGGAAGCTGATGCAAATGTGTGATGCTCGTGCTGTTCTCTGTGCCATGAGTAATGAAGTCCTTTGTCTCTGAACCAATAGACCTGGATCTTCTGCCAGCATCCGTGAAACTGTGGCAAGCTACTGTGGTAGCTTGCAAGGAGGCTGAATTCTCAGGCCCTTCACAGTTGTTAACAGTTTTATCAACAAGGATGGGAAGCTGACAGTGACGGGGCTTTCTGGAAGAATGATGAGGAAATCATGGTTCTTAACAGGAGATGGAGGAAGTCCAGGGGAATTAGTAGGGAATATGTTGTGCAAATTATATGGTCAACCAGGCCGTAGGGTCCTCTGCTTTGGTACTTGTTGATGAAGAGCTGTCAGGGAGGTGGTTGCAGTAGATTCACAGATAACCTGTCCAGAGATGTCTGGGTTGTGCTACCTCTCCTCCAGGCAGGAGGACTTCCCCACCAATATGGCAGGCAGCCTCAAGTCCACTCCATACAAACTAGTTACGACTGGTACACAGATTCATATTGGGTGGGTAGAAAGTTCTCCCCATTTCAGACAGCAGCTGTGTAGACAGACACCTATTCTGAGAATGAAGGAAATTTTGTGACTGCTGTGGGCACAAACCGAGAGAATCCTTAGAACTTCTGTTGACTCTCTCGGGAGATGAGGGGCAGGGCACATAATGCCTATTAAGGAAGAATGGCAACAGCTGAGACATCCTAGGCTCTGTGGCGCCAACTTCAGATCCATTTGGAGATAAAGGTCTCCAAGTTTTTGCAGTGTTTAGCCAAACTAAATAATACACAATTGAAGATCCATCTTTGCAAAAACATATTTTGAAACGCAAAGGAATGATAAATTCAAAGTTTAAGAAAGCGATTACTTCTGCAGGCAAGGCACGGGGCTGAGATCGGGAAGGAGCGCGCAGGTAGCTACACTAATATTGGAAATTTTCTAGTTCTTAAGTTGGGGTTGGGCTCACAGGTTTTGGTTTTATTATCAAGCTTCATAATGTAGATATTTGTTAACATATATTCATTCTTTTGTGTGTATCAACTATTACATAATAAATTTTTACGACCAGCTTAGGGAAATTTAGTTTATAATTAAAATTATTGGATTGCTATGAATGACATAGCATCTGTTAGATTTCTGTATGGATTTTGGTAGAGTAGAGGATAATGTCTTCCCTTGAGAGCCCTACCACATGCAACAGGAAAATGGTACATCTCTATACCTTTGTGTGAGAAATACTGGAGAGGTTCAGTGTTTGACCTTTCTTGGACAGTGGATACATCATGAAGTTTTTGCAAATTAAGTGCTCTTGTATTTGCCTAAGCTAAGACCAATTAAGAGTTATTTTTAGCTTGATGTCTAATTCTAGATACTGTTCTTTTTCATTATTCCTAAAAACAGACTGTAAACACTTTGTATATTTATAGTACTAAGAGGGCATTCCCCATGCATTTGGGAAATTTGGGGAAATATTATATGTACTCTACCAACTTCTCTGTCCAAGGGGAATGGAGAAGTCTTTTTTCCTTTCCTAACTCTGTCTTCTATCTAGTCGAGAGAGAAAGAGAGAGAGAGAGGACAAGAGAAAAGCAAGGGCTCTTCAAGCCTTTCTCAGGTGGCGAAACTCTAAGGAGAATTTTGTCCTTCTGTGTCCCCCAAGAATGACTGCAGCTCCTTGCTGACAACCCCACACAAGACCTCTGGGAGCTCTCCAACCCTTCTCTAGCTGACCTTGAGAGTTAAGACACTAGATTCTTTGTGAGGTCACCCTTAGGTTGTCGTCATACTACTGCTAAATATTTTTATCACCTACTGGAGACTAAACGCTTTTCATACTTTGTTTCATTTACTCTTTTCAGCAACCCCAGGGTGGCTGTTATTATCACCCCCATTTTGTTTATTGAAGCAGGGCTTAGAGAGAAGTGCAGTAACTTCATGTTCTCCCAGACAGAATGCAGTCTGTTTGTGGATTCTACAGCTCATGCTTTTAGCAGTGTGACAGCCTTGTCATCTCATCCATTAATTCTAACACTGTCATGTGAACATACAGAATGATTTTACCTGATGGATATCAGAATGCCACAGGGTTGTGGCTATAGGAAGTTACATAGTAGGGACAAGTGGGCAAGCTCTGTGGCCTGCAGGCAGGAGGGAGACCACGTTGCCGAGATCCTGTTAGCCCTCTTTTTTAGTGAATCTTATACTTTTTCTTCTTATCAAAACCCTGTCGTCAGTATCTGGGTGGTTGATATTTTTGGAAAAGCTGGAGGTAACATTCCTAAAGTATGAGGAGGAGGGACAAGCACCTTAGAGAGATTTTTATTTTGCTAAACATGGTAGTTCTTTCACGTGAGGGAAGCAGACAGGGCATGCACACCTTTGTTTCTACGAGAAAGTAAGCTGGGTGCGAAGCGTGTTTCAGTCTCTGGTATTCTCGTGAAAGCTCTGAATGCTGTTTTCCTCCTGATCTATAACTGGTCCCTAGGAGGGAAGTCAATTACTTGCCATGAAATGGGCTTCAAAGGCAGAGTCTGAAGTGTCTTTCTTTATCCTTAGCTTGCAGATTTATTTTTAGTCGGCTACTGAAAAAACAAACAAATACTTTAATCTGATTTACAGAGCACTTAAAACAAGGAACTGCAGCAGAAAGATAGCAGGAGGAGCCTACCCCGGAGGGTGCCTCAGGCTGGCAGCACCTGGAAGGCGAGTGCTGGGTGTTTATGACTCAGGAAGAGAACCCCCAGCTGTAGTGTTTCCAGGAAAACATTTGACAGGAGACGGTTCACTCCTCAGCTCTATGGGGTACTTTTATCTCGATATGTACTTATGCGTGTCTTCTTTTGGTGGAGCTTGATGCAAAATCAAAATCTCCTTGTAGTAAGAATATCTCATATCATAAACTTCCTGAGGACCACACAATCTCATGCGCAGTGATGGTTGAAATATAATGCATAATTCGAAACGCAGGCCACTCTCACAAACTACGTGCAGGTCTTGGAAGATGATCAGAAAGAAACCTTTCCTTTTGTGTTTAGTCCCTCTGAGTTTCTCCCCAGGGATCAGGTTCTTTGAGGCAGTGATCAGATCGTACCCTGTTGATCCATCAGTTAAACGGGCGTTTATTGCACACTTACTATGGGCTTAGTACACAGTTTTCCCTTTTGGAAGTGACAGAGTATAGTCCCCAACTAAGAACGGATTGGTTTCTAAAGTTTGGGAAAGTTGAATCTGGAGCTTGGAGTGTGGTGCTTTTCCTCTGCCTTTCTGGGCTGTGGGCTCACCCTTTCTTTCGTGTCCTCCTCCCTCAGGGGTCCCCAGAGCCCTGTGATCGCACCGCTCCAGAAACACCTGCTGCTTCCTCCCCCCTCCGCCACCCCATCCCAACTCTCATTTCCTCCGTGTAGCTGATCTCAGTTGGCTGTCAGATTACACAGTGAGTTTTGTCTCTGACACACCTGTGCTGTTGGCATTTGAACCTGGGAGTCTGAAGTTTACATAGGCTAAGTGTAGGGGGTGTGGTAGGTGGAATTCAAAAAAGGTGTGGGTCCTGTTTGTTTAGGACAATTATGCTTTTTTTTTTTTACCATCTTTATTGGAGTATAATTGCTTTACAATGGTGTGTTAGTTTCTGCTTTATAACAGAGTGAATCAGCTATACATATACATATACATATATCCCCATATAATTATGCATTATTTAAAACTGTTATTAAAATTTTTTTAAACAGTGTTCCTCACTGATGTATTAGAATGATTTTATAAACTGGAGTTTGGCAGAGGGGAAGGACACATAAGGGTTACTGGTTAGTGAAAGGTTTGATAATCTTTTGTTCTCTGTATATTTTATCTAAGTTTAAAGAGATTTCAAAATTCAGAATAAATGAATTTTCACTTTTTTAATGAGAATGGTTTTATTTCTTACCATTTTTATTTGTCTAAATAATACGAAGCTGTACTGAATTCTTCAGAAATCTTGCCAAATAAGGTGAAATATATAATATTAGAAGATTTTTTAACCCCAGGTCCTTTCTTCAAAATAGTAACCAACTAGATTTTGTTAATATTCACGTAAGTATTAAAAATGAGCATATGCATCCTCATCAACAAACATTTATCCTGTGCAGGGTGCTTCCTAGTTGCTGGGGATACAGAGAAATAGAAGGCATACTTCCTGTCCTCAGGAAACAGCATATGATCTATTTGGGGGAAAAAGGCGAAAACATGGAAAATAAATAGTAGCAGGTTATTCACTGTCTGGTTCCACCGGGTAAGATGAAATAAGCAGTTCAGAAGAGGGAGCAGTTGCTGGGGCGACGGGTGGTCCTGCAGAGAGGATGGGAGAGGCTCAGATACAGCAGGGAAGGGAAGGGCTCCCCAGGCCACCAGGTAACTTTGCTTTTGCAGTTGCCTTTTATTCCATTTTCCCTAAAATTATTATTGAGCATATTGTTTGATTCCAAGATTTTCTTTGTTGTATTACAGTTTCCTGTAGAATTGTTAGGATTTGGTTATATGGATCACTTCTGACCGTTTGTTATTTTCCAAAATTTCTGTAATGATTCCCTATTGTTCTTTTAGAATTGTTTTATAATGATATAATAATATAATTCTAAATTTCTTTTATAGTGATGAAGAAACTATTGCCAAAAGCAAGCTAGAAGATAAAAGTATCAACAGTTACATTTCTTGTGAAATAAATGTAGAAACCATTTCTTATCTGTAGGTGCTAAAGACTGTTCTACCTACACAGTCACTATTTTTCAGCATCTTAAAGTGTTCCAGACTGTTCCTCACTGATGTCTTGGCTTGACACATTCACATATGAGAATTTCAGAAAACTGAATCTGACTGTGATCAAGTTGTCAGGGTTCTTCACTGGCTTTATTTGACATTGATTTGTTGGATTATTCTTTTTTTTTTTTAAATTTATTTATTTTTGGCTGTGTTGGGTTTTCACTGCTGCGCGTAGGCTTTCTCTAGTTACGGCAAATGGGGCTTCTCTTGTTGTGGAGCACAGGCTCCAGGTGCATGGCTTCTGTAGTTGTGGCACGCAGGCTCCGCAGCCGTAGCTCGTGGGCTCTGAGCACAGGCTCAGTAGTTGTGGCACATGGGCCTAGTTGCTCCACAGCACGTGGGATCCTCCCGGACCAGGGCTCAAAGCCGTGTCCCCTGCATTGGCAGGCAGATTCTCAACCACTGCGCCACCAGGGAAGCCCAAGGATTATTCTTTAATTAGTAAATTAGGAGTACACATAAAATTTTCCATTTCAGTGTTATTTCTTCCCTTTTAGTTATTTCCTGTTCTTTACTCTCTATTTCTTTCCACCGAGCCTGTGAGTGCCCCTCTTTGGCCTGTGAGTTCATTTTGGGTAGGAATCATTGAATCCCTGGAGCTTTGGACAGTGCTCAATAAATGCTTAGTGAATGAATGAAAACAACATTTCACATATGATTAGAAAGAAATAATAGAGAAGAGATTAGGTATAAATACATGTGTATGATTTTAATTTTCACATTTTTTTTTAAACAATCTATCTTATTAAAGCAATTTCCTGCTAGTTTTACCTAGTCAAGAGCTAATCTTGATTTGAAGGAGGTAAGATTTATGAGCCTCGCAAAGAACTTTTGAACATAAGTTATTTTGTGAGACAGCCCTGCTATCTGTGACGTATTAACACGTTTGACAATGTGGATGATCACATTTTAAAAGATCTTTGGCTTCCTCTTCTGCATAATTAAGTTCTTTTCAGAACAACTTCTACATTGTAGATTCTACATGTGTATTTCCAACCGGTCAACACAACTACGATTTGATCATGATTACTAGCTTTTCAAAGCCTTCCTTCATTTCCCAGCAGGCAGCTTCCTCTCAGAATTCATTTCCCATTTGGAAAATCTCTCTCTGACCCACAGCTTTCTGGATACAATTCATCCTTCACATACTTGAGTCTACCCATTCATTGTCATCCATCCTTAGCTCCTCAGATGCCAAAAGACCCTTTTGTAATTGGAGTGATAAGATCCCCTAAAACGTCAGGGGAGAGAAAACTAAGAAGAATATATAAAGATTTTTGTTCCATTGATTTTCCTAATTAAAAAAAATGCTTTTAGTGTGTATCTATTTCTGTTATTATAGTTTAAGAAATTGAAGTAATAACTTATGGTTGAAGCAAGATCTGCTTTCTATGTTCCTTCAGTCTTTATATAATTAAAATTAAATTTTGGCAGAGCTGCAGTAAATTCAGTTCAATTTAGCAAACATGGAGATGCTTTTGCTGGCCCCCCATATCATGGTGGTCTCTACAAGAACTGCCCTTTAGTTGCAATAAAGCGAGTGTGAGAGAGAGTGATCCAGATATGATTGCTGAGGAAATTAAAATTCACTGTGGAAGAGGATTAGGTTGGTATCATCCGAGAAGGAATTTCATGTTGGATCTTGGAGAAAGTAGAATATTTGGCTTACAAAGGGGAAAGTCATTCCAGGTATGGGGCACTGAGGTTGGATTCAGCAAGGCATGTACTGATCCTTGGACAAGGAAGGGGCATGATGAAAATGATCTTCATCTGGCCTCAGGCTGCAGGATGTACCAGAGAATGACGAGCTGGTCCACAGGAAGCCATGGTAACTGACTAGAGCTTAATCGATGAGGTTCCAGAGAAAAGGACATGGACATATGAAGGGAAGGTCAAGTCTTAGGAATGTTACCCAGAAAGAATCTGATAGCCTCAAAAGCTGATTGGATATTGGGAAGCAATGCCAAAGCAATGCCAGTTAGCTCCTGGGGCTGGGGAGCCTGTGTGAGTGGGAGAATCATGGTCCCATGTTGGCATAAATGGAGGATTAGAAAGAGAAGCAGACCAGACAAAACCTTGAGAGGATGCGCATGATTAGGAGGGAAGCCAGGCAAGGAGAGGTCAGAGGAGAGCCAGGAACCTACAGTTTCATGGGAACAAAGGGAAGACAATGTTTCAGGAAGACAGGGTGAGCAGAGGAATCAAAAAATAAGAGGTCTGAGTTTGATTTTGTACCAGAGAAGGACAAACTATTGACCCTTGAGTAACCTCAGGAAAGTGGCAGGAGTAGATGCCAGATGGCAAAGACCCAGAAAAGGGAGAAGATTTTGTATTATTGGTGAGATTGCAAGACAAGATCCTTCCTTCAGTTATTTCCACTGATAAACCCCTTTGAAGGAAATCTACTCCTTAGCCGACTAGTGTTATGTCACAGAATTCCAGTATATCATTAATACCTGTAGCTCTGAAATGTACCTATTTCCAACTGTAACCCCAAAACATTATTTTTACAAACCATTTGGAGATAACAGTTTTATTTTCTTTGATTCTACTCTTTCAAAATTTTGCTTATCCCGCTTGGAGATTTATTTCTAGGTCATTGATTCTGATAACAAAACCAGTGTTTTCTATAAGCTATTTTATGCCTACTAGAGTTGAAATTCAAACATTTTCCAGCAGTAGCAACTGAAATAGCTTCAAAGACATTTTTCACATCCACCTTGTTTTTTTCTTCACTGATTGTATCTTTTCAAAAACGCCCCAGATTGATAGCTCCTAAGATATAGTATGCGTATAGTAACAACACAGGCTTTTTAGAATTGAGAAATATTCTTTGTTCTTGTTCTTGAAGATGTGCTTTATTCCTAAGAGGAACTGATCAAGAAAAAAGTACATAAGAACCGGAGTCACAGGACCTAGATTCAGTTCCCTTCTTTGTTGCGTGGCGTTGGGTCAATTAGGTCTCTTTCAAGTAAAAAAATCTGAGAATCCATGAATATACTTTATCATTTAACTTAGTCACAAAGCCTACCATTTGGTGTGATTCCACATTTGGAGCTGCTCTGCTAATGGTGGAACATCATCTCTTCCTTCATCTGGCTGACTCTCTTATCCTTCTAGCTTCATGTTGTGTATTTTCTGGTATACAGCCTCACCCACCCCCCAGCCCCCAGCAGCCAGCACCTACGGTACAGATCAGGTGCTCAGTAAATATTTGATGATCGAGCAAATGGGCTGTACTGTATTATCGTCCACCCTGGTGGTGGAGAACCATCGGACCAAGCATCAGAAGCAATTATGAGTGTAAAACCATGGAGATCTCCAGGTCCCACTCGCCCGCCTTCAATATTTGAGTTTCTAGAAATCGGCCTTTGCATCCATATTTAAAAATCGGTCAGGCTCATATGAGAAGCACTGGTCTACCCTCTGTGAGTTCCTGGAGGTCACAGATTATAGTTTCCATCAGTTCATTCCCAAACCCTAGGGGAATTTCTGGAAGAAATTAGGTGTACAGTAAATGTTTGTGAATAAATGAATCTTAATTTTGAGATCAATAATAAGTGAGAATAAAATGCCCTTTCTTTTGGCTACAGATATAGCACCTCGAAACTTTAAATACTAACTTATACTACCCATAATAAATTATATTTTTAAAGAAATGAAATAGATTGAGTGCCCAAATCATCAGTCCTAATAAATTCAAAACTCATAGTTTGTTACCTAACAATTGTGGCTAGAACTACGGTGCTTTATTTGCTTAATTCTTACAATCTAGTGATAAGTCATTTGCTTTCATTATTACTTGCCTTGCCATATACCTTGTTTTAAATTGTCTTTAAGGAGTCACAACCCATCACTCTCTTTTAGTTATGTAATTCTGGTATTTTAAACTATAGTTTCCTTTGGGAGGTGATGATGTGAAGCAAGGAAGGAAGTAGAACCAGCATTAACTCCACGTTGTCTCACAACCTACCATCATGTGTATCATATTTCTGTGCTCCAGAGAAAAGAAATGGAATTGGTTTTTAACTAAGAAAATTATGCTGTCCTGAATACAAAAACCTTATCACTAATACCCTATTGACCTGTGTCTTAGTTATGAATTTTTGAGTAACAAATTACCCTGATACTTAGCAGATTAAAGCAATAAATATTAATATTTAGTGCCTCACATAACACCTGTGGGTCAGGAATCTGGGAATGGCTTAGCAGGTGGTCCTGACTCCTGTCCTCTCATGAGGTTACACTCAAGATGTTGGCCAGGACCACAGTCATCTGAAGGTTTGACTGGAGCTGGAGGATGCACTTCCCAGGTGGCTCCTTCAGAGACACCTGGCAATTTAGCCTCTGTTATTTGCATGAGGCCCTCTTGTCAGGGCTCTTTGAGTGTCTTCACAATAGAGTGACCATCAGGTGTTTTGTTGGTGACTTTATATATGAACTTTCAGGAAGACAAGAAAAAGGTTATATCAGTAACAGTTGTAAGCTTAAATGTGGGTTTAAAAAAAGAAATCTCCTCCCTATCCCAACCCTCTGGGTGGGAGATGCAAGAGGGAGGAGATAAGGGGGTATATGTATATGTATAGCTGATTCACTTTGTTATACAGCAGAAACTAACACACCATTGTAAAGCAATTATACTCCAATAAAGATGTTTAAAAAACTAATATTAAAAATAATAATAGGGCTTCCCTGGTGGCGCAGTGGTTGAGAATCTGCCTGCTAATGCAGGGGACACGGGTTCGAGCCCTGGTCTGGGAAGATCCCACATGCCACGGAGCAGCTGGGCCCGTGAGCCACAACTACTGAGCCTGCGCGTCTGGAGCCTGTGCCCCGCAACGGGAGGGGCCGCGATAGTGAAAGGCCCGCGCACCGCGATGAAGAGCGGTCCCCGCACCGCGATGAAGAGTGGCCCCCACTTGCCGCAACTAGAGAAAAGCCCTCGCACGAACCGAAGACCCAACACAGCCAAAAATAAATAAATAAATAAATAAAGTAGCTATACAATTAAAAAAATAATAATAATAATAATTTAAAAATTAATCAATTAATTAATTAATTTTTTAAAAAGGTTTTTATTTATTTATTTAATTTATGGCTGTGTTGGGTCTTCGTTTCTGTGCGAGGGCTTTCTCTAGTTGCGGCAAGTGGGGGCCAATCTTAATCGCGGTGCGCGGGCCTCTCATTATCGCGGCCTCTCTTGTTGCGGAGCACAGACTCCAGACGCGCAGGCTCAGTAATTGTGGCTCACGGGCCTAGTTGCTCCGCGGCATGTGGGATCTTCCCAGACCAGGGCTCGAACCCGTGTCCCCTGCATTGGCAGGCAGATTCTCAACCACTGCGCCACCAGGGAAGCCCCTTAATTAATTTTTAAAAAACAGCCAAAGAGCATTTTTTAAGTGAGCCAGGTATCAGGTGTTTACATAATTATCCCATTTCGAATAAGTTCTCTTTCAGTTCTTCTCCATCAACCCCAGCCTTCCCTCTTCGTGGAACTTGCTCACATCTTGATTCCAGCACTCACGTATGTTGTCACACTTCTTGGTCTGTATCTGTCTGTCCCACTAGACTGGAAGTGCAAGGGGCAGAGCTGTGACTTTCATCTTTGAATCTCAGGTGCTCAAGGCCGTGCCTGGCCCTTAGCTGATCTTTGTTTGTTGTTGAACTTAACAAGCTTTATATACAACTAAATACCATTGTCTTCTTTTTCTCTATAAGATTGTGTAACTTGATGGAAGCCCTGCAGTTAGTGTCAGAGTTTGGGTTTCAAAGTCAGGTCTATGTTTTGTTCATCAGCATAGATGGTGTTGGGAAGACTCTAGGAGGCACCTGTGTTGGGAGGCCCAAGTAGCATCCTTACAGATTTCACCTGGGAGAAATTCCTTAGGCGGTATCTCTGTGTTTACCCAGAATGAATCACTGTGATTTAAGAGATTGCTAGAAGGAGACAGTTTGTTGATTGAATAAAAAGCTATTGAAAATAAACTGGCCTATTATATTTGGGCTACAAATGAATTTTTGGTGTTAACCTGATTTCTTTCATCTCTAAGTGGGATGCAAAAAGTTTCTCACACCTAAAGTGCTAAGGGAAAGTCTCCTCTCTCTTTTCCCATTTTTTGCAGGGATTCTACCCTGGTTGATTCAAAGGAATCAAACATGGTATTTAGATATGAAGTTGGAGCTCAGTAAATGAGGAGATTGTGTATCTGACCCCCTGACCAAACTGATCACTACTAAGAAGTCTTCTTGCAAGAGTCTAGGTCCTAAACTAAGGGAGTAGTGGAAGAGCACATGCATTCAAGTGATGTTTTACATGTAAATCACCATGGCGACAGGATATGGAAGGTGGAGGAGTTGAGGATGGCCCCGAGGCCCAGTCCTGGGAATCTGAATGAATGGCAGCTCCATTCAGTGTGACAGGGGACACAGGAGGAGGAGCAGGTGTGGGGTTTGTGATGATGTCAACTTGGGATGTGTCTGTGGGACAACCAGGGAAGGCGTTCTGTCTAGAAATGGGCATCAAGGTCAGATGGCCCCATGAGAGAGGAGTTGTCAGGGTGTCTGGGAGAGAGCCTGGATCTTAGATGCGTGTCTGTTGATGGTTCATGGGTTGTTGGTGTAGAAAAGAGCCCAGTGGCACAGGCAGCCTTTCTTGGCTGTGCTGTTCTGTTGGGAATCTCTATAGCTATCATTATATCTCAACATCCTGGATGGACTGGGGAGTAATGAGTGACCTCTTGCTTGTAGATGGAGAAGGGAGCTGCCACACTGTCCTGGATGACGAGAGCTCATCTGTCTGCCAGGTCTCCCAGAGGCTGCTAAACGGAGCTTGCTTCTACTCATGATTTGGCAATCTTAAATACCTCCCTTTTTTTTTTTTTTTTTTTTTTTTTTGGTTTGGTTAGCTTTCATTGTTGTCTGTATCTGTTTTGAATTGTCATTCATTTTTCTTTTTAGAAGACAAGCACAAATTCATGCTTTATTTTCTTGGGAAAATGCTTCTAATAAAACTGTAGCTTGGGGGGGAAAAAAAAGGGGAATGCCCTGCAGTCCAGTGGTTAGGGCTCCATGCTTCTACTGGAGGGAGCATGGGTTCAATCCCTGGTCGGGGAACTAAGATCCTGCATGCCGTGCAGTGTGGCAAAAAAAAACCCAAAAAAACTACAGCTTGGTTTTTCCATGTGGGTGTTGATATAGATGGTTGTAATGAGACCTCTTTGATTAGTCACTTATCTGATTCTATGTATTATTTTAGATGTGCTCTCTCTCTCTTTTTCTTGATCCAAAGAGTTATCTTGAGACATAACATACTTAGCTTTTATTATATTCTATAAACTTTCCAGCTTACTCTCTTTTTTGTGCTAATCTGATAGCATAATTAAAATGTCTGACTTCAGTTCTTTCCTTACAAATACTGCCTAACTCTTCTGTCTTTAATTAACTGAAATCATTCCTATATAAACAAATAACAATTGCAGATTGTATTACCTACAGTCCTGTCTTACGAGAATTTAAGTGCATCCCATTTGTTAAATTATAGTCTTAGAAAAACTACCTGTGACATATTTTGTCATTTTGTGTGATGCCAGTAGAAAACAAAGGCTCACTTCTGTGTTTTTATTCTTGTTACACCTTTTATTTAATATTCATTTGAAGAGCCAGTGTGGCAGGTAGAGTGGGGACAGGCTTTGGATTCACACCAACCTGAAAATCTCAGCTCTGCCACTTCTTAGTGGTGCAACTCTGGATAAATTGCTTGAGTACTTCTCTGTGCCTCAGTTTCCTGTAGGTATTATAAAATGAAGATGATAATATTTGCCTCATGGATTATGGACATTAAGTGACACAATGCCCGTTACATGCTTAGCACAGTGCCTGGAACATAATAGGTGCTCAATAAATGCTATCAATATCTATTTTTGTACAGTAGAAGCAGCTCTCTTAACCAGTTCAGCAGCTTGAAGGAAGCTTCCAGTCCCTGTGCAGAGCCGTCTAGGGGATGCCCACAGCATGTTGAACACTTGTAATCGGAGCCTTCTCTCCAGCGCCCTCATGTACTTCTCCAACTGTCTGAGTTGTATTTGTCCCCAGACCCGTTCTATGTTGTTTGTTCTCAAACCGATTTGTGCCAGTTGAACTTATAATTGTAATTAGGTGATTTAATTAAACATTAAGCAAAAAAGGATGTAAGTGCAATCCAAAAAGACAGTGCTTTTTTTTTTTTTTTAACTTGTATGCATGTACGTTTGTATGTATGTATTTATTTTTTTGGCCATGCAGCACGTGGGATCTTAGTTCCTCGACCAGGGAATGAACCCATGCCCCCTGCAGTGGAAGTGCAGAGGCCTAACCACTGGACTGCCAGGGAAGATCCACAGCTGCTTTTTCTATACAAAATAAATTTTGGAAAGACTTAATAAAGGTAACTCAATAAATTAAAGAAAAAATTCCATGGTACCTCGAATAGTTATTTTCATAGAGACAGAAAGTAGAATAGTGGTTGCCAGGGACCGAGGAGAAAGGGGGAATGGAGAGTTATTATTTAATGGGGACAGAGTTTCAGTTTTGCAAGATGAAATGAGTTCTGGAGATGGATGGTGGAGATGGCTGCGAAACAATATGAATGTACCACTTCATACGACTGAACGAAGATGGTAAATTTTATATGTAGTTTATTAAATTAAAAAGTTGTTTTAATCTGTCACATTAACTGGGTGAGATACCTCTTAAGGATTGGTGGAATTTAAAAAGCTAGAGGAATTCCACATCTAGGTTGTTTTCTAGTGGTCTTTAAGTTTTCTTACTTTCAGGAAACCAAAATCGGAAATAATAGGTAATTCTAAAATTTTAGGTGTAGTTTATGCAAGAAAGAGAACAAAGCATGCTGACCCATGACCGGTTCTTGAAGATGAAGGCTTTGGCATAGGTCAAAATATCAGAGAATGAATGCATGCTTATATTTAAAATTTAAAATTAACCGTTTAAGTTATGTATGTGTCTTAGATTGGGCTCCAGGGAAACAGGCTCTGAGATGGAGATTTGCATGCAGGAAGCTTGTTGGGGAGCAAGCGCTCTCGGAACCAGGCCTGGATGGGAGTGAGAGAGGCAGGACTAATAGAAGGAGAATTGAAGCTCTGGCCTCAGCCAGTGGCGTGGGGATGCTAGTGCTGACCACCCTTCAGAGATGTGGCAGAGTGAGGCAGTTCGTACTGGCCTCCTGCACTGACCAGACATCAGGTGTGGGCTGCCCCCCAGCGGAGCGGGACATCACCTTGAGCAAGGCAACTTCCTTTGGCTGGAAGTGAAGCCCGAGAGGTTCTCACCTGTCCACTCTCAGCAGGTGACACTTCCAGCTGGGGGATGTGATGGTCCCCAGCATCCACAACTGGGTGTGTCCATTTTTTGCATGTTTTCCCTTTTCAACAGATTTTTTTAAATTGGCTGATTGACTTTCGGTCCAGATGGCTTCAGATAAGAACGTCTTCACTGCTTACGCATGATCTTCTGAAGGTCTCACTGTGTTTGATCTTTACATACGCCAGTTGTCCCATTTGTGATATATTTGGGTTGGCCAAAAAGTGCGTTCAGGTTTTTTGTAAGATGTGGAAAAAACCCGAACGTGCTTTTTGGCCAGCCCAATAGCAAGCCTGTGAGGCTTAATCACAGTGGGTACGTGTGTGATGTGTTTGAAGCTCAAACGATGTTTGGGAGTCCATCAACTTCTAAATACTTTCCAGTATATATTGGGCTGGCCAAAAAGTCCGTTCGGTTTCTTCTGTTAAAAACTCAAATGGGCTTTTTGGCCGACCCAATATTGTGATTCATGAAACCTCCGATTTTTGCTTCTTAAATTTTCCAGACTTTTTTTTTGGCATTTGATGATTTTTTTTCCTCCTTTGGTCCAACTCTCCATGTTTGTGCCAAAGGTCACCTTCGTCTCACATCCTATGACCTGTAGTTCTTTATCTGCAGATTCTTCAGTTACTCTGCCATCTGCCACAAGTAACCGTTGACTCCTGCTCCCCTTACTTTACATTTTCCATGTAGACCTGCCTGTTGATCCTGATCCTCAGGCTCTTGACATCAATGATGGCCAATCTCCAGGATACCTCAGTTCATTTTTAAATATACTCTTCCAATCCTTAAAACAGAAGTCCTCTATATGTGGTTGTGTTTATTATTATTATTTTTTTACCATTTTTAAGTGTATAGTACCATAACATTAGCTATATTTATATTGTTGTACAACCAATTTGTACAACTTTCTCATTTTGCAAAACTGAAGCTCCCATTTCCCCTCCCTCCAGCCCCTGGCAACCACCGTTCTCCTTTCTGTTTCTGTGAGTTAGGCTACTCGAGGTACTTCATATCATACAGTATTTCTCATTTTTGACTGGCTTATTTCACTTAGCATCATGTCCTCAAGGGCCATCCACATTTAAAAGGAATTTCCTTTCTTTAAAAGGCTGAACAGTATTCCATCGTATGTATATAACACATTATCTGTTCATCTGTTGATGGACATTTGGGTTGTTTCCACCTTTCGGTTATTATGAATAATACTGCTATGAATGTGAGTGTGCAAGTTTTTATTTTTAAATACAGGTGTGTATATATATATATATATATATTTTAACATCTTTATTGGAGTATAATTGCTTAAATACAGGTATATATTTTTGTTTCTATCAGCTTGCTGTGCCCCAAATTGTAAATGCTAAAGAGGGAGTCTGAGTCCCTTTGCAAGTGTGGCCATAAACATAGCACAAGGATACTATGATTACCCCATGGTGTCTCATTTTCCTTTCGAGTTCTGGCACGTGCTAACCTTTTAGTAAGAATACTATTCAGTCTCGTTTCTACTTAGCCCTTCATTTAGCCATGTTTTGTTGTTTTCCTTGGTTTCAAATTTTATCTCTTTATGCGAACTGGGAGCTGAAGCCTTTCATTTGACTTGTGATCTTGTACATTCTGGAAGCTCATACATGTAATTGTGCAACAAATAAAGCAGCTGGAAGAAATCTTTCCTGAACAAAACCCAAGTGGGGCATTTGGGTGCGAGCCAAGATTTCAACAGCTACAGAGGGAGATGTAAAAAGGCTGCCTATATTACAACAACAGCAAATCACTTCTGGCCCCATAGGAATGTCCTTTAGGTAATGATCAGACAGAGGGTAGGGACCTTTACACATTTAATTACCTGACCACAAAACAAAGTATTTACTGTAACCTTCTGAGGTCTCTATGCCAAGTTAATTACCGTGATATACATGAAGGTAGAACAACATTGTGACTCAGTACACTCAGCCATAGCGGGAAATTCTGAGGCTGCTCAGTCTGAACCTGGCCTCTCATTAAATTGCTGTGTGGTCCTAGGCAAGACACTGTGAGTTTACCTTCCTGGGGTTCTATTCCTGCAACCAAAATTCAGAACTGTAATGCAAATGTAGCTACTGAACAACTAACAAATAATAAATGAAGCCCTGTGTTAACTGCCTGTTTATAGAGAAGAAAGTTTAATGTCCTACAGTGATCCAGTGAGTCAAATTTCACTGGGCATCTTGAAAAGATTGGTTATTTATTTTATTTATGTATATACATATACATCGGTCCAGGTTGACACATATAAAAGCAAAAGCTTGGACTGGAGGTGTGTTTTAAAAAATGTAAAGGAGGGCTTCCCTGGTGGCGCAGTGGTTGAGAATCCGCCTGCCAGTGCAGGGGACACGGGTTCGAGCCCTGGTCTGGGAGGATCCCACATGCCGTGGAGCGGCTGGGCCCGTGAGCCACAACTGCTGAGCCTGCGCGTCTGGAGCCTGTGCTCCGCAGCAGGAGAGGCCACGACGGTGAGAGGCCCGCCCACCGCGATGAAGAGTGGCCCCCGCTTGCCGCAACTAGAGAAAGCCCTCGCACAGAAACGAAGACCCAACACAGCCAAAAATAATTAAAAAAAAAAAAAAAAATGTAAAGGAGCATCACATGTTTTTAACCATTTATCAGTTCATTCAGCCAACATTAAGGAGGACCTGGGTCAGTGCTTCTCAAACTTTCGGTGCATGAGAATCACCTGGAGGACTTTTTAAACACCCCTCCTGGACCCCATCCTCATAGTTGCCCATTCAGTAGATATTGTGGCAGGGCCTGAAAATGTGCATATCTAGTAGCCACAATCCCAAGTAATACTGATACTGCTGGTATACAGAGCACGCTTTGGGTACCTGAGTTCCAGAGACACTCAGAATGCCAAGGTGAAGAAGGCACCATCATGTCCATAGGGCAGATAGGATTATTATTGATAGTCTATGGTGTGATCCTGTTAATCACATTGTGTCACGCTGTGTGCGCACATATGTGTTTTAAAGGCATTTCAGAGCACATAGCACATGCAGAAGCATGGAGAACTGAAGCCACATGACATGTTCAGGGACATGGAGTTTGTGTTACTGGGGCAAAGGGCACATGGCTGGCCAGGGGGATTACAGTTGCAGCTGGAAATAGGGCTGCTAATCAGCTAACACGATAAGATTAGCCTGGATGATCCAGGTGAACCCAGTGTAATCACAAGGGTTCTTAAATGGAGAAGATGGAGGCAGGAGAGTCAGAATTAGGGAGACTGCAGTGTGAGAAGGACTCAGGCCAACACTGCTGGCTCTGAAGTTAGAGGAAGGGGGCCACGGGCCAAGGAATGCAGGCAGCTTCTAGAACCTGAAACAGGCTAAGTGAATGGATTCTCCTGTAGAGCCACAGAAAGGAATGCAGCCCTGCTGACACCTTGATTGTATCCCAGTGAGACTCATTTCGGACTTCTGACCTCCAGAACTGTAACATAATAAATGTGTCATTTTAAACCACACGCACACACAATTACCTGTTTTCCATTATTTTCCAGGTTCTTTTTCTAGCCAATGAATAGTCAGCCACTCATCCTTGTCCAAAATGGTCTATCATTGTGAACAATTGGAATACAAAGACATTAACGATAAAAAGGCTTTATAGAAATAGGTTTTCTTATTACAAAAACAATGCATGCTTATTACGGAAACTATAGACAAAAAAAAAAAAATGCACAGAATCCCACCCATTATTTAGAAAATCACTGCTAAAACCCCTAGAGACTAGCTTCTCAGATCCTTCTCTGTGTCTATGTGCATTTTTCCCTACTGAAATAGGGTCATGCCATGTGTGTTTTGAAAACTAGTATAATTTGTTTAAGCAGTCTTCCAATTGTCTCACATTTGCACTATTCCAACTTAACTCCCGTTGTTTGACATTTACTCTGTTCCCGGTAATCCCCTGTGGCTGATGCCTAAACTGAAAGGTGAGGAAGAACAGGAGTCAGCCAGGGAAAGATGGCAGGCCGGAGGGATAGACGTTCCAGGCCAGGGGCACTGCAGGTGAGGAGACCGTGGTGCCTGGGAGGAGTGGAGAGCTGTCCGGTCAGGCTGGAGTGTGGAGGGGGAAGGCTGAGGGGTGTGGAGGCTGGAGAGATTAGCAAATAAAAAGGGAAAAAGTCTGCAGCCTATCACCAGACGGTATACTTTGTTGTTTTCACCAACCTGATTTTGACTAAGTTGTTTTTGGCAAATTGCTGTCAGTCAAGTTATTTAGATCTGAATTAACAGGATTTGGGGCCTTAGGGATCCGGTAGTCTGCTGGAGCCGCTGGTGCAGGCCCTCAAGCCAGCTCTGCCCATCTTTTTCCTCGCTCACATTCAGTGATGTCACCTTGGTAGCTTGAAATCAGCAAATGCTGCAAATCAGGAAATTTTTCTTTTTTGCAGGAGAGCCAGTTCCCCAGCACATTGCTAGATGTGGCTAAGATGGAAGAAGTCCAGAATAAATGCCCTGGGTTTTTGGTGTGGGACTCGAACACTAAAGTCAGATACCAGGGCCAGGAAGCATTCACTTTGGAGTCAGAAGGACTAGGGTCTGAATCCTAACCATCACTTTCCTGCCACTTCCAGCAGAGTAACTAACTTCTCTAAGCCTCAGTTTCCTTATATGTGAAATGGGGTCGCTAATATTTAACTTGCAGATTAGTGATAAAAATTAAAACTTGAAAGACAGAAGCTATTATGATTATTACTACAATGAAGGAGGAGCATGAGGGCATTAAGTTCATGGGGGTTTGGGGGGGTTTTTTTCTTTGTTTTTTTTGCTGCACCTTGTGTCATACGGGATCTTTGTTCCCCGACCAGGGATCGAACCCGTGCCCCCTGCAGAGGGGATGCAGAGTCTTAACCACTGGACTGCCAGGGAAGTCCCAAGTTAATTTTTTTTATTACGTGAAGTTTGAGTTGCTTTGGAGGCTTTTAGATTAAAAAAAATCCTGTAATAACAACGGTAGCTAACATTGTTGAGCGTTATTAACTATGTGTTTTTACATGTGTTATTTCAAAAGAAATAATTTACATGCGCTAATCCTCAAAAGAACTCTAGCGTAGATACCAGTGATATGATTACTCCCATTCTGTAGCTGAGGAGACTGAGGTTTAAGTAAGATAACTTTCTGATGGCCAGAGAGCTGCTGAATGCAGAGACAGGACTTGGATGCGAGTTTGTCTGAATTCAGAGTCTACATTTTTAAACTGCATATGGGGTCTCCATTCATCAGAGACATCGAAGCTAGGTGGTACCCGTTTGTGAGTCCTGGGCGTAGTTGCCGGCCTGGGTTTGAGTGGATTACACCCGAAGGGTCTATAGAGTGAGAAGAGGAGAGGGCAAGGATGCAGCCCCGGGCAACACTGGTTTTTAAAAGGCAAGCTGAGAGTTTAGAGCAGGAAGGAAGGATCATCCGTTTCAGGTGCCACAGGGCAGAGTCATAAAAGGTAAGAATTAGAAAGGATTCCTTGGACTTGGCAAGATGAACAACATCGATAATATTAACAAATGCAGTTTGGATAAGGTAATGGCGGCAGAAGCCAGGTTGCTTTGGTCGAGGAGTGAATTGATGGCGAGCAAGTAGAGAGAAGTGGCGGAAACGACTTTTGAAGAATCAGCTGCTAGAGAAGTAACTGGGAATCTAGGGAGATATTTAACAACATATATGTGTTGGGAAGAAAGAGTAAGTATTGATAGAAGTGAAGGTATAGGAACGCGATTGAAGGAGCCTAGTGCCTTAGGAGGTGGTTGGTGGGATCCAAAGCCTGGCCGGAGAATTATGACTGGACTGATCTTGTGTTTGTGTCATGTGGGCTGGGTGTGTTAGGAGGAATGAGGAGGCAGAGAATTGAGGATACTGGTCAGTATAACTACAGGCTGGCCCTGTGGGCTCTAGGCTAGGGAGAGGACAAGTAAAACTGGACGGCCCTTCATAGACTGAGAGAACGTTAAGCGGTCAGGGTCCTAGGAGTCTCAGAAGATGTTGAAAGGAAGGTGGGAATAAATGAGCAGTAGAGTCATAAGAATGGCGAGTTATCCACAGTGAATGGGATCTTGACACTCAACAGTTCATATGCAGAGAAGTTCTGAATAGTTGACAAGGCCCCTGGTCTTGCCATTGAGTTCAGTTTTTGAAGCAGAGTAGAGGTGAAGGTCATCAGAATTGAGATCAAGGGACTCAAGGCCTAGAATTGTGGTTGAGACCTCACACTGGTGTCCTTCATCTGATAAGAGTGCATCTTTTTATAGTTCTTTGTTATTAATCCAAATGTTTATGTCTAAAGAGGTCCCCCCCTTTGGAATTAGCAGATGCAAACTTTTTTTTTTTTTTTTTTTGGCTGCGTTGGGTCTTTGTTGCTGCTCGCGGGCTCTCTCTAGTTGCGGCGAGCGGGGGCTACTCTTCGTTGCGGCGTGCGGGCTTCTTATTGTGGTGGCTTCTCTTGTTGCGGAGCACGGGCTCTAGGTGCGTGGGCTTCAGTAGTTGTGGCACGTGGGCTCAGTAGTTGTGGCTCGGGGGCTCTAGAGCACAGGCTCAGTAGTTGTGGCGTGCGGTATCCTCAGCCATTGAGAAGCTAGGATCTTGAGTTCTGAAGGGAGAAGGCCTGGATTTGAATGCTGGCTCCGTCACTTACAAGCTGACTGACCTCGGGCAAGGGACTTCTCTAATCTTCAGAGCGCTTAACTATGAAACAGTGAGAGAACGTGTACCCATCTTGTTATAAGGCGGTAAAGAATCATCTCCATAAACTGCCTAGCCCAGTAGCTGGCACGTGGCAAATGCTTAACAAATGACAGCTGCTATTATTATTATTATTAACACTATTCTTCAGAAAGTGTAAGCTGTACATTTCCCAAAAGGAGA
The DNA here is from genome assembly GCF_949987535.1 of Balaenoptera acutorostrata. Lineage (NCBI taxonomy): Eukaryota > Metazoa > Chordata > Mammalia > Artiodactyla > Balaenopteridae > Balaenoptera > Balaenoptera acutorostrata. Next base: position 173,189,949 of record NC_080066.1, read on the forward strand.
AAAAAATGAATCTAGGACTTTTATATTCTTCCCCTACCAATCCCAGGAAGAGGTTCCTAAGAAAAAGTTGAAGATGCTATCAGATTTCCCGGCCACCAAGTAAAGAATATGTCACTCCCCAAGAGGAGTGTTTATACCCTAACTGGGAGGGACATCTTTATTTTTTATTATTTATTTATTTTATTGAAGTATAGTTGATCTACAATGTTGTGTTAATTTCTACTGTGCAGCAAAGTGATTCAGTTATACACATATATACATTCTTTTTCATATTCTTTTCCATTATGGTTTATCTCAGGATATTGAATACAGTTCTCTGTGTTAAACAGTAGGTCCTTGTTGTTTATCCATTCTATACATAACAGTTTGTATCGGGCTTCCCTGGTGGCTCAGTGGTTAAGAATCTGCCTACCAATGCAGGGGACACGGGTTCGAGCCCAGGTCTGGGAAGATCCCGCATGCCGCGGAGCAACTAAGCCCGTGCGCCACAACTGCTGAGCCTGTGCTCTAGAGCCTGCGAGCCACAACTACTGAGCCTGCATGCCACAACTACTGAAGCCCACACGCCTAGAGCCTGTGATCTGCAACAAAGAGAAGCTGCTGCAATGAGAAGCCCGCACACCACAGTGAAGAGTAGCCTCTGCTCGCTGCAACTAGAGGAAGCCCCTGCGCAGCAACAAAGACCCAACGCAGCCAAAAATAAATCTAAAAAATAAATACATTTCTTAAAAAAAAAAAAGAAAGAAAAGATACATGCATCCCAATGTTCGTTGCAGCACTACTTACAATAGCCAAGATAGGGGAGCATCCATTGACAGAGAAATGGATGAAGAAGATGTGTACATATATACAATGGAATATTAATTACTCAGCCATAAAAGGGAATGAAATAATGCCATTTGCAGCAACATGGATGGACCTAGAGGTTATCATACTAAGTGAAGTAAATCAGACAGAGAAAGAGAAACATCATTTGATATCACTTATATGTGGGATCTCATAAAAAAAAAGATACAAATGAACTTATTTACAAAACAGAAACAGACTCACAGATCTTGAAATCAAACTTACTGTTACCAAACGGGAAACGCAGGGGGAAGTGATAAATTAGGAGATTGGGATTAACATCTACACACTACTATATATAAAATAGATAACTAACAAGGACCTATTGTATAACACAGGGAACTGTACTCAATATTCTGTAATAACCTATATGGGAAAGAATCTGAAAAAGAATGGAGAGAGATATATATATATATATATATATATATAACTATAACTATATATAACTATAACTATATATATATATATATAACTGATATATATATATATATATATATATATATATATATATATAACTGATTCAGTTTGCTGTACACCGGAAACTAACACATTGTAAATCAACTATACTCCAAAAAAAATTAAAAAAAAAAAAAGAATTACTCAGAAAAGTAATATAAGAGGTATGCAAGGAGAAGAAAGCATTTCTTGTGTAACAATAAAAATGAGTTACTCAATAGAAAGGACCACCTTGAAAATTATACTAATTTGCTACTAAATTAATTTGCTATTTGCTGGAAGCTATTTTCAGGAAATGATACCTTGTTCTGTGCAGGCCCAACTCTAACTTTCATATTTAAAAGATGCATTTACCAAGGTCTCATACTTGGATGAACTCCTGATGCGTATTCAGAAGGTACTGATGGGAGAGAAATGGATGAGCACACAGCTTTAAAACTGTAATATGTTGGTCATTTCTTTCAATTTATATTCACTGACCAGATGAAGGTTTTTATTTGAGCCCTATCTGCAAGAGTATAAGAATAGTTCACCTTGTCTTACAAGAAGTAAAACAGCAGAACAGTTTTGTTTTACTTTCAAAGTTAGGTACATCCCTAAACAATATCAATTTGTACCAAATCCCTAACCCTGTACTTCCCCTCCCCCACTGCCTTCTCCAACACACACAGTGCAATACACAGAGCTAGCAAGAGGTAAATCTGGCCAGTACACCCCAGAATGGTCCAGAAAAATACTCCTTATCATGGGGCCTAAGGCCAGCGGGCTGATACCCAAAGCCGGGTCCCAGAAATAACAAAAATGAAACCAGGAGATCAGGTTCCAACCAGGACTTTCTTAAGGCCCAGGTGTCAACACCTACGGGTTGGATGGGAGGAAGCAACTAGAAGCTCAAGAGTAAGAGCAGAGGGGTCAGCCATGCAGGAGGTGCTCAGGCTGGATTTCCGGTCGGGAGGGCCAGCGCTGGGCAGCAGTGGCACCAGCACCCAAGCTGGCTTGCGGTCTCCTTCCTTGTATTCATTCATCTGGCCCAGCGGTTCTGTACGTGTGATCCCCGGCCCCAAGGGGTCTCTGAGGCCCAAACTATTTTCATAATGCTAAGGCACTGTGTGCCTTGTTTCACTCTCTTGACATTTGCATTGATGATGCAAAATCTGTGGTAGGTAGCACTGCATGAATCGTTTCACCTGTTTTTAGCATAAATCAAGGCAGTAATACCAAATTGTACTGATAATCATTGTATTCTTCGCCACTTTGCCCTCACAGCTAAAAAAAAGAAAAAGAAAAGTCAGTTTCACTTGAGTATCCTTGATGAAGCAATAAAAAATTGTTTTATTAAATCTTAATTCTCAAGTGCACATCTTTTTAACATTCTGGGAAGTACCCATACTGCATTTCTGTCACACGTGGAGGCATGATGATTGTCTCCAGGAAAAACTCTTGCCCAGTTGTTTAAGTTGAGATCTAGACTGGCCACTGTTTTAATGGAACACTATTTTTATTTGAAAGAATGACTGACAGACAAACTACGGTTATTTAGACTTGAGTACTTGGTCGACATTTTTTTAAAAATGAACGAAGTGAGCCTGTCATTTCAAGGAAAACAACTGTGACAGTATTTGTTGCCAATGCTAAAATTCAAGCTTTCAAGTGAAAGTTAAAATTTGGGAAACTTATATCTGCCACTGTGAGCTTGACAGTTTCTCAATACTTAAAGACTTTTCTGATAAATTCAGTGGTGATATTAACAAATGTAGTTTTTAAAATATTGTATAATGAAATGTGTTAACATTTAGAAGATAACCAATGCATGGTGTTACAAAATCATGGTTGGGTAAAAGATCCATTGAAAATACAAAATACACCAAAGGATTTTAATGTAGCAAAGTATGAAAAGTTAATTGATATGATTTCAAATTATACATTGCAGCTAGCCTGTAAGAAATTACCACTTACTGAGTTATGGTATAATATCAAAAGGAATATCTACAGTTATATGAAAAAACTATTAAAATACTCCTCCCTTTTCAACTACATATCTGTGTGAGGCTGTATTTTTCTTTATATACCACAATCAGAATGCCACAAAGGGCTTTCAGAAGCAGATAGGAGAATCCAGCTGTAATGTATTAAGAATTTTAAAGACGTGCAAAAATGTAAAATAATTCTCTTACCACAGTTTTTTGGTTTGTTTTGGAAAGCTTACTTAGTTTTCATTTAAAAAGTTATGTTACAACGTAATTAACTTATTTTTAAATGAATTAATCTTTTAAATTTTTCTCAGTTTTAATTTCTAGTATGGTAACAATTGATAGATATAACGCACATAAACAGAAGCCTTTGGAGTTCTGAGTTTTTAAGAGTTTAAAGGAATCCTGAAGGCACAAAGTTTGAGAACCACTGGTTTAGTACATATAGAATACTTAGCATGTACTGGACCTGCGCTGGTACAGGGATAGTATGGTGCACTGGACAGACACGGGCCCTGCCCTCAGAGCTAGCAGTCACCTACAATTAAACAGATAGTTCCCATAGAGTGGGAAGTGTCATGATAGGAGAAGCACAAAGTGATATGGTAGCACCTGGCCCTTTTTAGGGAAGACTTCCAGGAGGAATTAATGTCTCTGGTGATACTTGAAGGATGAGTAAGAGTTAGCCAGGCAAAGAGAGCTTGATTGCTTTGGGTATATGGAAAAGCATGTGCAGAGGTCCCCATGTGAGAGATCATGACTTCACTGCAGAAATAAAAGAAGTCGCGTGTAACAGGAGCACAGAGTGGAGGGATGGTGAGATGTGAAGCTGGACTAGAAGACAGTAGCCAGGTCGTGAAGGGCTTTGTGAGTGTGTGAGGACCTCCCCCTAGGGGAAATGGAGGATCCCGGGGGAGGGCGTTAAGTCAGGAGAGCGACTTCAGATTGCATTTTAGACAGATCTCTCTGGCTGTAGAGAATGGAGGTCTAGAGGCAGGGAGACCGGTTAGGGGTCACCATGGCAACCAAATCAAGAGATGATGGAACCTGGGCTAGGCTATGGCCCAGGTGTTGGAGAGATGTGGACAGACTTAAGGGAGATTTGTGTGAAGTTTACAGATCTAGGTAAATAGATTGGGTGTGGTTAAGGAGGGAAGGGTAGGTATCAGGACTAAATTTAATTCATTTGTATCATTTTTTTAGATTGCACATATAAGAGATGAACAAATGAACTTATTTACAAAACAGAAATAGACTCACAGACATAGAAAGCAAACTTGGGTTACCAAAGGGGAAAGTGGGGGAGAGAGATAAATTAGGAGTTTGGAATTAACAGATACACAGATACATGCTACTATATATAAAATAGATAAACAGCAAGGACCTACTGTATAACACAGGGGACTGTATTCAATATCTTGTTATAACCTATAATGGAAAAGAATCTGAAAAAAGATTTTATATATATATATATATATATATATCTGATTCAAGTATATATATATATATATAAGTATATATATATATATATCTGAGTCCGTTTGTTGTACATTTGATAACAACACAACATTGAACATTGTAAATCAACTATACTTCAATTAAGAAAATTTTTTTGACAAGACTGAATTTAGGTTTCAGGTTTAGCACCTGGGAGTAACGATAATGCTCACTGACAGAGGGAAAACAGAAGGTACAGGTTGTAAAAGGGGGAGGATGTATTCCATTTGAGCCATCTCCGAGCTATCCAAGAGGAGATGCCCAGTCAGCATTTGGATATGTGGTTCTGAAGCTGAGGAGGAAGAGCTGGACAAGAGACATAGATTTGAGAGTTATTAGTATATAAATGGTAACTGAAGGCATAGGATGAGTGAGATCTTGCTGAGAGAAGGATTTAGACAAGAAGGGAAGACTATCTGAAGAGAGAACCATGGGGAGTACCAACATTTAGGAATAAACAAAGAAAGAGTGTGCAAAGTTGGCTGGGAAAAGTGCCCAGAGAATTAAGAGAATCCAGAGACTATGTGGTCTCCGCAGAGACTATTGAGACTATTGAGATCCAGGAGATAGAGGAAGAAGGAGGGGTCAGTGATGACCAGTGTTGTCAAGAAGTCAGTGAAATGATTAAGAGAGTCTTCTAGATTGAGCAACAAGAAAGTAGTTGTTGAGTCATTGACTGTATCCAGAGCAATGTCAGTGGAGCGGTAGGCTCCAAGAGCTGGAAGAGAGAGGAAGAGAAGAGAGGAGGGGGTTGGTGGAGGACAGGAGGGGAAAGATAGAAAAAGGTGTGGTGGGTGAGTGGGGAGAGAGAGAGGGATGTTGAGATGTGAGATTATTATAATTCTATGGGAAGGAGCCCATAGAGAGAGAAGGTTGAAGATACAAGAGGCAAGGGGAAATCAATGGTGAGGTTCCAGAAGACTAAGGAGGGAAGGGGATTTGGAGAACAGGTGGAGGGAAGCTATGTCTCCAACAGAGAACCAAGTTTCAATTAAGGCATAAGGTACAGTGAGCATTAGCTGAAGAAGATGTAGAATAGTTTAATTAGAAACGGAAGCTCCGTGGTACCCATTGGAAAGGTTTAGGAGGAGAGCAGTGGGAGTTTGGATCAAAGGAGAAAAAAAACAGAGCAGCGTGAGGAAGAAGACAGGGAAGACGAAGCCTAGAGGGGCTCACCAGAGTGGCCAAGTAGAACAGTTACATGAGGAGAAAGGCAGGATACACAGAGAGCTGGATCTTATTTTAGATATTGGTAATTAAATTACAGATATTGGTAATTTAATCTTTTCTTTTTACACAATGATGCATTTGTATCACAACCTAAAAATTACCCTCAATAATAGTGATTCTTTTTTTTTTTAACCAAAATATTTTCTAGCCAATTCAAATTATTCCTGTGTGTTCTGTTGTTTAATTTTATGTTCACCGGGTTAAATCTTCATCTATGCTCCTGACATTGAGTTCCCTATGTAGAAAAATCTATTCATTATGAAGACATTTATTGCTCTATTGAGTTGTCTATTTAAAACACAGAGAACCGAAAATTAAATGTAGTGCATTTCTATTTTGGAAAAAAAGTGGATGAATGGGTACTATTTTCTTGAATACACTGTGTTTGTCTTAGATAATTAATAGTCCAGATTCATAGGCTAACAGATGCCAATCCTTGCTTGTTTTGATACTTGTTCCTTATTGAAAGGGATGCTTCCTAAGACTTATACATGCCATGTTCTGCATCAGGGGAAATGATAAGACAGATGTAATGGAGACAGTTGCTTTTGGGGCACAGCTAAGCTAAGTGATCAACAGAGACGTTGGTCTCCAAAATCTATTTCTCTGAGGTTAATTATGCAAAGTATGAAACAGTTTCTTTGTTGAAATTGTGAAATAAAATATCTCAAGTAGCTTCAGTATAAGATTAAGCCATTAAGTACTTATAGATTCCAAGTCTACAGCCCTCTACTAAATATTTATTGTATTTAAGACTTTGGTGTTTGTTCCAGATACATTCTTTAATGACATATCCTAATTTCTCTAAATTTCTAATATTGGTAAATGAGAATATCCCTGTGTTGTGTACTTATAAGTGTGGACTACAGTACAGTACAAGGGCACTGTCAATTGAGAAATCTGCAGTTAATACTTAGTGGATCTGATCAGGAGGTCAGAGTTTATTTTTTTATTTCTTCCCAGTGTAACCCCCAAGAGGCCGTCTGTTCCATTTCTTAACATGTATAGTGGATTCTCCTGTCACTATCCAGGCTGGGACAGAGTAATGGAGAGAGCTTTGTCTTCCATGCCACCTAATCCCATCTGGCTCCCAGCCCCACCATCTCTGTTATAAACAGAAGCCCCTCCACTCTTTCTGGGTGTCTCATGCCTATTCTACTTGGATCTTCATTTGTTCTGACTTGGCCTCCACTCTTCCCCTCACTCAGGCTTTCCAAGGACATCCTTGGAATCTTTCTTTCATTGCAAGTGAACTTTCCTACATCCTTAACTGAGTGGTAAAACATTGCATCTTCCTTCTTGCTTTAGCTGACATTCAGCTCTTCTTCAAGAGCTTTGCTCAGTTGGTCTTTTGAGGGAACACTACTTCAGAAGCACAATGCTGTTTGGAGACCATTTCCCACCCTATGGTAGACCCTCCCTTTTTGATCATCCCGAATCTGATTGATTTGCTTTCTGTGTCCATGGCACTGTCATCCATCAAGTTCCAGATCACCTGCATCACATACAGCCTCTGACATCATCCTGGGTGCTACCCAGTACTTTAGATTTTCAGTTCCTTCGCCCTCTCAGTTCCAGTGACCTTCATCTCCATTACTTTAGCTGGCTGCTCACTTAGCAGGACCATTGTTTGGTCCTGGTAATGTCTGGACCATTACCAGGAAGTGCACCATTTCTAAAATCTCACCTTCAAATAACTCTTTTCTGTGAGCCAGGACCTCTGATACAGTATTGAGTGGTAGGGTTGGTAGTGGGCATCCATGTTGTATTTCTGGCTTTTTATGCAAATGCTTCTAAGTCTTTATATCACCATTTAGTATGATATTGCTATAGGGTTTTGGTGGAAGGAAAAAAATCCTTTATATTCCAAATCTGCTCAGTTTTTTCATGTGTCAATAGATGTTGGGCTTCTGTGATTTTTTTTTCCCCTACATATGTGAAGTTCTCATATTGTTTTTCTCCCTTAATCTGATATTTACAGCATTAAATTTTTTTCTCCTCCGTTTTTCCTCTCCTTTTGAAACTTCTTTAATGTCAGCGCTTTCCCTTACATCTTCTCCTTAATTTTTTCCCCTTACATCTGTCTCCTTAATTTTCCTTTCAGTGTTTCCCCCTATCTTTTTTTATCTCTCTCTACTGCATCCTGGGAGATTTTCTTAGTTTTGCCTTCCAGTTCATTAAATCTCTCTTAAGCTGTATGAAACTTGCTAATTATATTTTTTCATTACAAGATTTTCTGTTGGTTTCTTTTCATCTCTAACTCTTTTTCTTTCACACCCTTCTGATTTCACAGTCTTGTTTGATAGGTATTAGTCCCTCCATTATGATGACATTGAGGATTTTACATGTCTTTTTCAGAGTGTTCTATTATAGCTATTTCCTCAGATGTGAATTGTCTCTTTTGTCAGAGTGCATTTAATCATGCTGCATATCCTTGCATATTTTGTAGTTTTCTTTTCTTTTCTTGAGAGCTTACCTCCCCTGTGGATCTGCTCTACAAGGGTTCTCTCTGAAGGGTGGTTTTGAGATTTCCTCAATCCCAGACCCAGGAATTTCTTAGCTCTGAAACAAGTCATAAATTAAGCATGGCTTGGGAATCCTACTACAGGGACGTAAAAATTTCTGTGCCCACATGTGATTCAGACTCAGTTGCTAGTGAGATATATGCATCTTATCTTCATTTCTAGTCACAGGTAATGTGGGGTCTTGATCCTAACCGAAAAAAAATGGAACTCTTCTCACCCCACCCTACCCCTGATATCTGTGAGGCATATTCAGTCCCTTCCCCTTTGCAGATGTAGAAACCTCAGACCCCTCCAGTCTTTCTGGCGCCTGCCCCCACCCGATCCTCACAATGGCCACAGAGTCTTCGTCATCACTTAGCACCAGGGGCTTATGATCCTTTTCTATTCACATACCTTCCTGTCTTGTTTTAGAAAATGGTTTCAATCAGTAAAGGTCCCAGCAGAAAATAGAGCATCACTCAGATACTTAAATTCAAGAGATTTTAATGAAGAAACTATTTACAGAAGTATGGACAGGAATAAAGAATCCAACAAGGTCATTTGAGGTACCAGGGACTAGGAAGCTGTCACCACTCCCAGTCTGAAGGGACAAGGGAGAGAATGTTATTATTGGAGGCCAGGGACAGCTGGAGCTATGGAGGAGGGTAGAAGCCGAGTTTTGAGGGAAGTAGCCACTACCAGAAGGAAGACCTGAGGCAGGGAGGGAGCAGGAAAGAAATACCCCATCCTCTCTCCTCCTCTTCTCCTATCTCTTGCTGGTAACTTCTGTTGGCCAAACCCAGCTGGAAGGCACCAGCAAGGAAGCGCGGGTAATAGGGCCCAGAGAGGCACAGAGCAAGGCAGGGAATGGATTGGAGGGATGTGAAAGTAGAGAATAAATAAATAATACAAGGCTTATGTGATTTTTTTGTTAAAAAAATTTCATTTGTTATTTCTATATGTTGCAGCAGACTGAGAATTTTCAGCAAGTGTTTACCCTGCCATGTTGACTCAGAAGTCTAATAATCCCTACTCCAACCTCTTACTCAGCTGAATCTCTCATTCGGGCACACCCCTAACGTTTGCAGGGCCTGGGGCAAGGTACAAACAGAAGCCCGCATGCTATATGTCTAGAGATATGAAAATTATAAATCAAGGTAAACTATTAGGTAAAATATGTTTTATCTTCCTACCTTGACAAATATACTTTAATAATGACTCGAAGGCAAAGCTGTGATGTGGAACTCATCGGTTCCTGGGCGAGCCACGTGGGGCACTCATGGCATGGGGGAGAGCTGGCCTCTGTCCCTGGCTCTGCTCCAGGTGATAAGGAGCCTCACATGCACTTGTGTGGACGCCCAGCCCTCACATCCCACCTCAATCCACATGACCTACGAACAGCCACCCTTTGGGTGGACCCTCAGGAAGAGGCCTGCACAGGCACTGAAAGCGTGCTTAGGGCTGCTTGGGTAGGGAATCCTAGGGTCCCAGGGACCTGGAACGGGGTCTGAAAGGTGGAGGATGGAGGACGGAGGGGGGGCACATCTCGTTCGTCTTGCAGACTCCCTTTGTGGAGAGGGGTGCAGCCAGAGAAGGGCCAGAGCAGAGGCCTCTGAAATTCAGGTCCCAGGGCAGGGTCCCCGCTGGCCTGGGTTTAGTGCTGGTCCCATTGCACCTGATCTTCATCTTCATCAAGACCTCCAGTCCCTTCTCTTCTCTGTGTTTGTCTCAGACTGTGAGCCTCCCCGCCTGGCCTGGGTCCTCTGGTCCATCACGCTCTCAGCAAGGCCCTCGGCTTCCTAGCCCCCTTGTCCTTCCATCATTCGTACCCGGCAACCCGAGTCTCCGTCTTCCTGCTTTACGCAGGCTTGGTGAGGGCCTGCCATGGGAACAGTATAAGCAGTATTCACGTCCCAGTTGCACCTCTGGACCACCAGCTTCTTCCTGGTTCCCCCAAAACATTTTCGAAACTTCGCCACTCTTCTCAGGCTCCTGCCCCACCTCTTCTCTGTCACTCTCATCAAATGGCCTCGCTTCCCATTTCTCTAAGAAAAGAGAAGTCACCAAAGCCACAGTGTCTTTTACTTCCTGCCCCCCCCCCCCCACACCGCTCTGCAGTTTTACTGGACACTGTTGACAATGATGGTGAGGATAAGGATGGAGGATAATGGCTAACTTTTTCCACCCCTAAGCCCCACCTGCCGCCATGACGCCTTCCTCCTGTCTCAGAGGTGAAGGGGCTGCTTCCCCGCCCCCCAGCCTCTGGCAGATCCTTCCACCATGACTTTGGATTCTGCCCCTTCCTGCTTGCTGGGGACCTAACTGCATCAGTGATCTCCTCTGTCTAACACTCTGCCTTTAAGCTGCAGTCACTCCTCTGCCTCTCATTTCCAAATCCCCTCCAGTCCACGGTGGTCTTATTTCTGCCCCAATAACTCGGCTGAAACCTCTCCGATCAGGTCCAACAGTCACCTCTACTGGCTAAAGCCAATGGGTACTTTAGTCCTTCTGCACAGTATTTGACACAAGTGAGCTGGCCTTCTAAACATGCTCTTTGCCCTTGACACCCATGCTCTTCCTGCTTTTCCGGGCAGCTTTCTGAGTCTCCTTCCCTTCATTGTTGTCTTTTTCAGAGCTCTGCCCTCAGCTGCTTCTCTTCTTATTCATTAAACTCTCAGCCCTGACCTGTGGGTGCTCAATCAATCTCAAATTATGTATGCAAATCAGGCAGTGGTTTCAAATTCAAGCAAGGAACTCAAGTCTTTAAAAGTTTAAGCAAGAAGGAGCAAACTTTTTTTTGGAGGGATACACATTTCCAATTATGAATGATGTATTACTTATTGGAACTGGAGTCCACTGAGGGAGAAAAAACCATAATAGCTTATTTCAGAACTAATACAGCTATACATTAGCAACAGAAATGATGTCGCTATCTTATTAGAAATACAACAAAGAGGTAACTTAGCAGCTGTCTCCTGCACTGTCATTTCATTTTGCTCTGTAGTTCTTGGCAGAGAATCTAGAAAAGAAAAAAAAATAATTAAGAACCACACTGTGTTCTCCTAGACTAAATGAGTTCTGCTGTTCTGAGAAACAAATCTTAAAAGGCAATGTATGTTCCATGATTATTAGAAATAGAACATTTTCAAAATTTTTTTTTTCCCCTAGAGACATGTGATTAAACATTATGGCCTTTTCCCTTCTAGCTAAGAGAAACGTCGTAAAGTTTCTCTTAGCTCCATGTTCCAAACCCAAAATTCGAGGGCCAAACATCAGCCTAGGGGCCATAATTAGATCTTGAAACCCACTTTGAAAAAAGAATTCCACAGAGAACTATTCAGGGCTCTCTTTTCATTGAGATAAAGAGATGCCACATGTAGAGCATTTATTTGTTTATTCATTCATCGTTCATTCCACAAATAATTATGTTAATAGCCACTTAAAGTCATCTTAGAATGGGTATTATTTAATGTGCAGAAGGATGCATGGCAAAAAGAGACGCTGAGTTTATTTTTTCCTTTATTTGGCCTTTACCTGCCAAGGTTTCTTTTCCCCACCTTCAGAATGTGTTTGCCAGCAGGACCTACTTTGCATATGTGTCATATTATTATATTCCATCTTTCCCTGTTACAGTCATTTTAATAGTGATTTGGGTTGTGGTATCTTTGTGCTACTCTGTACTGAAGCAGAGGGAACTCTTACCAGTCCAGGGAAAGAAGGAATTGTCAAAATGAAATCAGAAGTCAGGGTTCCATTGCCTGCTGATTTGTACAGTTCACGTTTTTACAACGTAAGTATGAACTAAAACTGGTATTACGGCCACTTTAATTTTTATCGACATGTCTAAGAATATGAATATGGCTAAAAGGGAGATAGATGAGACGTGCAGATTTTGTGGGAAACATTATTAATGCTCTTAATCTTCTGGCGTTACCTAGGGGCCCAAGAGAGCACAAGGCAGAATTGAATACAGTCCCAGCCCAGAATAAGAGGCCAATGCATGTTAGCCTAGGAGTGGAAAAGCCATTGCCTGCAGCGGTAACATAAATGTATGACTTAGGCTGGGTGGGAGATCACGGGCAGTGGTGGGGCTGGAGAGCTCCTAAGTTGCCTAAAGGCATCCATGTTTAACAAATGGAAAAAGCACTGTGCTCGCCAAACAAAAACGTGTCTAGAGATTCAGTACTGTCCCAGCCCAAGTGTTAGATCTCTGCAGTATGCCTATCCCTTGCTTTAGTTCCTCCATTCCCCTTTCCACATACCCTCTTTCACTCTTTTACTTCCCACCACCATCCACCCTGTATCTCGGACTGCTTGCCACTTCAGCTGAGAGCTGCAATCACAAAGTTTCTACCTCATTTCAAAGAGTATCTAATGTCCATCGACAGATGAATGGATAAAGAAGATGTGGTGTGTATACGTACATGCACAATGGAATATTACTCAGCCATCCAAAAGAATGAAATAGTGCCATTTGCAGCAACAGGGATAGACCTAGAGATTATTATACTAAGCAAAGTAAGTCAGAAAGAGAAAGACAAATACCATATGATATCACTTGTAATCTAAAATTTGACACAAATCAACATATCTACAAAATAAAAACAGACTCACAGATATAGAGAACAGACTTGTGGTTGCCAAGGGTCGGGGGGGGGTGGGGGTAGAGGAGGGAAGGAATGGGAGTTTGAGATTAGCAGAGGCAAACGATTATATATAGGATGGATAAACAACAAGGTCCTACCGTATAGCACAGGGAACTATATTCAATACCCTGTGATAAATCATAATGGAAAAGAATATGAAAAAGAATATATAACTGAGTCACTTTGCTGTACAGAGGAAATTAACACAACATTGTAAATCAACTATACTTCAGTAAAATCTAAAAAAAAAAAAAAATAGTAATAACTAATGAAATGTGCCTGGGTTTGCGAGTGTTTGCGTACATATTAACCAAGCATCATTTAAAACACTTTTTAAAACTTCTCAATCTTTGTTAGCTTTTATAGTATATATATAATACATGTTCTTCATTTGAAAAGTTCTAACAGTATAGAAACTAAAGTAAAATGAGTTTCTTCCTTTCTCCCCTCTGCCAATCCCATTCCCTGGATAAATATTATTAGCTGTTTGGTGTATATTCATCCACATTTTTTCTGAACATATAAACTAACATATACATGCACATGCTTACACACATAGATTATGCATAAATATAATATTAAAATACTGCATACCATTCTGCAACTTGCTTTTCCATATAATGCATCACAGACAAATTTTCATAATAGTATGATTATATCACATTCTTTGTAACAGCTATTTATCAATATATAATAATTTACTTAACCAGTCCCTGTTAGTGATGTTTAAATTGCTTCTAGCTTTTCTATTTTTCTGCATCCAACTCTCTACAAGCATGTGTGATAGCCATCTCCACGTTCAAAGCCAAACTCCTAATCTTCTCCCCCATACCTGCTTATCTTAAAGTTTTCCATCTTAATTCACGGAACTCCATCCTTTGCGTTGCTTATGCCAAAACCCTTGGAATCATCTCAGGCTCCTTTCTCTTTCTCCACATCCATTATGTCAGCACCAGCTCTGCCTCCCAAGTCAGCTCCATGCTTCTGCCTTTACCCGACAGTCTGTTCTCAACCTGAGGGATCCTTTTCAAATGTGCAGCAGGTCAGGCCACGCTTCTGTGGATTCTTGTCTCACTTGCATAAAAGCCAAGGTCCTTACACTGGTGGACAAGGCCTTAAATGATCACCCCCACCACCTCCACCCCCCGCCGGCATTGTCTCCCCCGCCCATACTCACCTATAGCTCTCCCACTTTGCTCATGCTGCCCCAGCCATACTCGCCTTCTCACTTGTCTTCAAACATGCCAGGTATGCTCCTCTCTCGGGGCCTTTGCACATGCTCTGCCTTCTGTCAGCAATGCTCTTCCCCCAGATATACACAAGCCTGCTTCCTAACACTTTCAAGTGTTCAATAGTCTCCTTCTCAGTGAGGTCTTCCTTGCTCAGGGTATTTATAAAGAACATTTCCCAGCCTTCTCTAGCCCTCTTCTCTGTAGTACTTATCACCATCTAATGTACTTTACAATAGAGGTTACTTTTTGTTTTGTTTATTATCTGTCTCTACCCCTGGAAGATAAGGAGGGCAGGAAATTTGTCTGTTTGGTTCTCTGTGGAATCCTCAGCATCTGGACGAGTGCCTGCCCCACAGTAGGCTGACAGTAGCTACTTGTTGAATGAACAGATGCTATGAACGTGTCAGTTGTGAACGTCCACATACATATTTATTTGCTCGCATGTGGGGCTATCTCTTCAAGGTGAATTATTAGAAGTGGAATTGCTGAGCCAAAGGGCATGCTTATTTTAAATGTAATAGGTATTGTAAATTGCTTTCCATAAGGGTTGTACATTTGGTATACTATATGATTCTTCTTGTAAAAAAAAAAAAAAAAAGATGTATTTTAAAATAGAACTTAACCTGGATGTAGGGGTGAGGTTACAAGTGAAAGGGACCTTTTAATTCAGGGATCCTTCATCTGGGGTCCATGAACGTAGACTTCTGATGGACATTCAGCATCTTTTTAAACTGGAAATGTTGCCAACACAGCACAGTCATTTTAACAGTATCTGGGACTTTGTCACTAACAGAAGTCACAAATATTTTTGTATCATAGTATAAATGTTGTGGCTGTCTTGAATTTGTTCACCCTCTTTACTGCTTTGGAATCACAGTGAATCCTCCTTCCCTTGAATCCTCCCTTTCCTTTACCCACCACTAGTTATTTGTCTCGCCACTAGATCTTGTTATTTAATGTGTTAATAAAGAAGCACCTATAATACCTTATTGCTAATTTGTTTTTTTAATACTCATATCTATTTCAGTATAATTGGTTTCATTTTATGCATTTAAAATTAGAGTCTTTATCAAACTGCCACAAGGGTTCATGGTGCAAAAACAGTTAAGAGCTCTGTTCGTTGAAGGAGCTGCTGTTCATTTGAAGGAGTAAGTTAGTCATACAGATAATCATTAGGCATTTTATGAAATTAAAGTGCCACAAAATTTCAGTACCAGAATAGTAGATACACTAATATTCATGGCTATCGTGTCTTTCATTCGTTCATCCGATGCTTATTTATTAAGTGCTTCTATAGGCAGTGCTCTGTGTCAAGAGTTCTGCAAATCAAAGGTGAAGATCTGCTCCTTGCTTATGCTCACTGGGGAACGTTGAAAGTGACTAATCCAGTGATGCACATCAGAACCGTCTACCCAGAGCCTTTCCATCCTTGACTCACTCCCCTCCTCTACCCACCTCTGCATGTTGGAGAGCTCAGGTCTTGTTCCTGGTTTTCTTCTCTATCCACGTTTTTTCGCTACGTGATCTTATGCAGAGTTACAACACCTAAATGCTGGTGATTTCCAAAGTTACACCTTCAGACCAGATCTTGCCCTAAGATCCAGGCTCATCCATACTTACCATCTCTACTTGGGTGACTCATGGCATCCCAGACTTCATAATCAAACATATTTCTCCCTACTATTTCAGTAAGTGGCATCACTATCCATCCATTGACTCAAGCTAAAAATTGCCCAAGGGTCTTCCTTGAATCCTACCTTCCCTTTACTTGCCTCCCCTTATCCCACATCCCTAATGCAATTCATCAGCAAATAATATTGGTTCTCTATTCATAATACCTTATTACAGTGCTATTCAAAGTGTGGTCAGCAGATCAGTGCTGGTCCGTGATGAGTTAGGTATAGACATTGAGAGTAAGCATTAGAAGCTTTTACAGCAGTTTGAAATTGTCATGATGCCACATTCACTATGGCAGGTTCATATCATTGAACAGGGTATAGACCTCTTCAGTTCTGGCAAGCTCAAATGGTGAGTCATGTGGCGCAAGTTGTGTAATAAATAATCCCGTGCAATAGGACCATATTACAGTATGTGATAGTTTATGATTGGTTTATCAGCTGTATTCTCAAAGTGTATAAAAACCTGTGAAGATGTAAGCATTTCTTGTTATAACTTATATTTACAAGTTTTCATTTTTAATCAAAAAGTTTCATTTTATTGTTTAACATTATTAGTTAATTAAGGAAATAAAATTTATGTTGATTATTTTCACCCTCAAGTTACAGAAGGTAAAACCAGCCTCACTGGAGTTTTTTGTTAGCTTGTTGGCAAGGAAACACTTGTCTTTTCTGAATGTGGCAAGAGTATAAACCAAATGGTGAAGGTGGAAGTGATTCTGAAGAAACAAAGGCCCAAGAGTACATATTTGTTTTCCTCAAAACTGTGATCCTTCACATACTGAGTTCAGTTTATAGCTGTCATTGATGTTGACATCCTAAAAGCATAATGTTTAGTGATTTGTAGAGACATACTGGCTATGAAGCAATGGAACCATCAAAACATATAGGGTAGTAGAATCCACGATGACACACAAAAAAAGTATTCTTTAATGGCATCCAAAAAATAATAATTAAGTTCAAAGCCACGAGAATTTTTTGAAAGAAAGAATAGAGGATTAAAAAGCTGATTGAAACAGATATTCAGTATTTCTCTTATAAACATGAGGGTTCTACAGGCTCCTTAGTAAGTAGTGTTTCAGCTTGCCAAGACTAAAATCCATATACAGTTGGTGAGACATTGGTGAAGGATTGTATCAAAGGTATTTGCTCAGAAATGTTGGGTGAATCCGCGCACAGAAGGTAGCTCAAGTATACTTCCAGGGCCCCCGCAGCTCAGCCTATTCTGGAACCGGCCAATGGTGTGGAGGACTAACTCATAGAGCAACTGAAGCCAGCAACATGTTTTTTCATTGTAGTGCAATCATTTCACTCATATTCCTATTTATGTGCAATTTGAACATGTTGGTGATACGAAGGAAGAATTTCTTTTTTCAGTTTTGTGGCTGACAAACAACTAAGTCTGAACTGTGTAGATGAAGGATTAGTTGTCAACAAACATGGATTGGAGTTTTTACATTTTGTGTAGGAGCGTGTTCCGATGGTGCAGAAAACATCCTGAAGACATCGCCCTGATTTAGGGGCTGCACCAGAATGTAAATCAGTGGGCTGTCTCTCTCATGAAGAAGTCCTGCTATGAAAAGAAATGTTGGTGGAACTAAACTGTGGGCTTAGTGCCGTCCTAAAAATCATGAATTAGGTAAAGGCTGGTGTGTTAAATTCTGGATTATTCTCTTGTGTTACATGATACTGTGTAGGCAGATCATGAACAGCTATTACTACATGCTGAGGTGTGATGATAATCAAGAGGACAAGTGTTCGAGAATGTTCAATTTATAGAACAACTCTAAACGTTTCTGTAAAATCAGAAGACAGTTTGATCCCGGCTTGTTGAAGATATGAATTGGACAAGCAGGATTGCGTATGTATCTAATACCTTCATTATTTTTAATGATCTCAGTATTTCCATGCAAAGAAGAAATGCAACATGTTTTTCAGTGGCTGATAAAAAAAAGAAAGGAGCTTGGAAGAACAGAGTTTCTACAGATTATTATGACACACGTTCCATAAATTAACAATTATCAATGATGCAGGTGATCTTCATACTGCACATCTGTGAAAAGCTATCACAAAACACCTTAAAATTTGATAAGGCATTTTGAATTTTATTTTCCATCAAAAGAAGATCTACGCCTAAAAAATTCATGGATCCAGAATCCATTTCTTTCATCAAAAGATAACTTAAATTTAACCATAACTTACAAGATACATTGCTGGAACTGACTTCTTTTGAAGGATTTAAAGGACTCTGAAAACACAGTAGTACTTTCTCCATTTTAGATAAAATTTTAAAGTGAACAAACTGAGCTTGCTGAAATTGCTCTAAAACCTCTTCTTCTATTCCATTCTGTGAGACTGGTTTCTTTCCTCTTATTATTATTAACATAAAACATAGAAATAGTTTAGATGTACCTTATCAACTACAAGTAGCCTTGTTGGCAAAACCACCTAGATTAGATAAATTATCAATCAAGAAGCAAGTCAATTTGTCACATTAAAAATTTTAAGCATTTATATACACTGTGTTCATTCAAAGTGTGCCTATAGACATTTAATATGGGGATTCATTTTTTTCCCTCAAAATGAAAAAAAAAGTTACAAGTGTAATAGTGAGCCTATACTGCATATTAGTTGCCTATATACATACTTTCAATGAACAAACAACATGTACAATTTTCATACGTTTTTCCTTATGTATACTTTGG